>NC_073691.1:187768978-187852254 GCF_029784155.1 Uranotaenia lowii | reverse complement strand
AAAAAAAAATTTCAGTCATAAATCGACTTTTTGGGACACTTTGGGAGTCGATTTTCTGAAAGACCCCAAGTTTTCCCAAAGACCCAGAAAGTCGATTTTTCACAATAATTTTTTTTTACCAAAAATGACAAAAATGACAAAAATGACAAAAATGACAAAAATGACAAAAAAGACAAAAATGACAAAAATGACAAAAATGACAAAAATGACAAAAATGACAAAAATGACAAAAATGACAAAAATGACAAAAATGACAAAAATGACAAAAATGACAAAAATGACAAAAATGACAAAAATGACAAAAATGACAAAAATGACAAAAATGACAAAAATGACAAAAATGACAAAAATGACAAAAATGACAAAAATGACAAAAATGACAAAAATGACAAAAATGACAAAAATGACAAAAATGACAAAAATGACAAAAATGACAAAAATGACAAAAATGACAAAAATGACAAAAATGACAAAAATGACAAAAATGACAAAAATGACAAAAATGACAAAAATGACAAAAATGACAAAAATGACAAAAATGACAAAAATGACAAAAATGACAAAAATGGCAAAATGACAAAAATGACAAAAATGACAAAAATGACAAAATGACAAAAATGACAAAAATGACAAAAATGACAAAAATGACAAAAATGACAAAAATGACAAAAATGACAAAAATGACAAAAATGACAAAAATGACAAAAATGACAAAAATGACAAAAATGACAAAAATGACAAAATGACAAAAATGACAAAAATGACAAAAATGACAAAAATGACAAAAATGACAAAAATGACAAAAATGACAAAAATGACAAAAATGACAAAAATGACAAAAATGACAAAAATGACAAAAATGACAAAAATGACAAAATGACAAAAATGACAAAAATGACAAAAATGACAAAATGACAAAAATGACAAAAATGACAAAAATGACAAAAATGACAAAAATGACAAAAATGACAAAAATGACAAAAATGACAAAAATGACAAAAATGACAAAAATGACAAAAATGACAAAAATGACAAAAATGACAAAAATGACAAAAATGACAAAAATGACAAAAATGACAAAAATGACAAAAATGACAAAAATGACAAAATGACAAAAATGACAAAAATGACAAAAATGACAAAAATGACAAAAATGACAAAAATGACAAAAATGACAAAAATGACAAAAATGACAAAAATGACAAAATGACAAAAATGACAAAAATGACAAAAATGACAAAAATGACAAAAATGACAAAAATGACAAAAATGACAAAAATGACAAAAATGACAAAAATGACAAAAATGACAAAAATGACAAAAATGACAAAAATGACAAAAATGACAAAAATGACAAAAATGACAAAAATGACAAAAATGACAAAAATGACAAAAATGACAAAAATGACAAAAATGACAAAAATGACAAAAATGACAAAAATGACAAAAATGACAAAAATGACAAAAATGACAAAAATGACAAAAATGACAAAAATGACAAAAATGACAAAAATGACAAAAATGACAAAAATGACAAAAATGACAAAAATGACAAAAATGACAAAAATGACAAAAATGACAAAAATGACAAAAATGACAAAAATGACAAAAATGACAAAAATGACAAAAATGACAAAAATGACAAAAATGACAAAAATGACAAAAATGACAAAAATGACAAAAATGACAAAAATGACAAAAATGACAAAAATGACAAAAATGACAAAAATGACATAAATGACAAAAATGACAAAAATGACAAAAATGACAAAAATGACATAAATGACATAAATGACATAAATGACAAAAATGACAAAAATGACAAAAATGACAAAAATGACAAAAATGACAAAAATGACAAAAATGACAAAAATGACAAAAATGACAAAAATGACAAAAATGACAAAAATGACAAAAATGACAAAAATGACAAAAATGACAAAAATGACAAAAATGACAAAAATGACAAAAATGACAAAAATGACAAAAATGACAAAAATGACAAAAATGACAAAAATGACAAAAATGACAAAAATGACAAAAATGACAAAAATGACAAAAATGACAAAAATGACAAAAATGACAAAAATGACAAAATGACAAAAATGACAAAAATGACAAAAATGACAAAAATGACAAAAATGACAAAAATGACAAAAATGACAAAAATGACAAAAATGACAAAAATGACAAAAATGACAAAAATGACAAAAATGACAAAAATGACAAAAATGACAAAAATGACAAAAATGACAAAAATGACAAAAATGACAAAAATGACAAAAATGACAAAAATGACAAAAATGACAAAAATGACAAAAATGACAAAAATGACAAAAATGACAAAAATGACAAAAATGACAAAAATGACAAAAATGACAAAAATGACAAAAATGACAAAAATGACAAAAATGACAAAAATGACAAAAATGACAAAAATGACAAAAATGACAAAAATGACAAAAATGACAAAAATGACAAAAATGACAAAAATGACAAAAATGACAAAAATGACAAAAATGACAAAAATGACAAAAATGACAAAAATGACAAAAATGACAAAAATGACAAAAATGACAAAAATGACAAAAATGACAAAAATGACAAAAATGACAAAAATGACAAAAATGACAAAAATGACAAAAATGACAAAAATGACAAAAATGACAAAAATGACAAAAATGACAAAAATGACAAAAATGACAAAAATGACAAAAATGACAAAAATGACAAAAATGACAAAAATGACAAAAATGACAAAAATGACAAAAATGACAAAAATGACAAAAAAGACAAAAACGACAAAAATGACAAAAATGACAAAAATGACAAAAATGACAAAAATGACAAAAATGACAAAAATGACAAAAATGACAAAATGACAAAAATGACAAAAATGACAAAAATGACAAAAATGACAAAAATGACAAAAATGACAAAAATGACAAAATGACAAAAATGACAAAAATGACAAAAATGACAAAAATGACAAAAATGACAAAAATGACAAAAATGACAAAAATGACAAAAATGACAAAAATGACAAAAATGACAAAAATGACAAAAATGACAAAAATGACAAAAATGACAAAAATGACAAAAATGACAAAAATGACAAAAATGACAAAAATGACAAAAATGACAAAAATGACAAAATGACAAAAATGACAAAAATGACAAAATGACAAAAATGACAAAAATGACAAAAATGACAAAAATGACAAAAATGACAAAAATGACAAAAATGACAAAAATGACAAAAATGACAAAAATGACAAAAATGACAAAAATGACAAAAATGACAAAAATGACAAAAATGACAAAAATGACAAAAATGACAAAAATGACAAAAATGACAAAAATGACAAAAATGACAAAAATGACAAAAATGACAAAAATGACAAAAATGACAAAAATGACAAAAATTACGAAAATGACAAAAATGACAAAAATTACAAACATGATATTTTTATGAACTTTTAATCATGTTGAGTTGTCAATTATTTTATCAAAATTTTCATGTTAAAGTTTTAAAAACTCTTATTCTGGTCTCGAGCGCAAAACTTTTATTGAAGCACTCTCTGGAGCCATGAGCAATAAGTTGCTTTGATCTTAGAACGAACGAAGGCCAGTTTAAATTGGCTTCCCGTCGAAGTATTTTTTTTTGTTTTTTCGCTCATTTTCATTCAAAATTCTAGTTGTCTAGTCTAGTTGTCATTCTAAGGTCCCAACAGCTAATTGCTGGTGGCTCCAGAGAGCACTCTAGAAGAAAAGTTTCACGCTTCCTTCCAGAATGGGAATTTTCTAAAATCAATACTGGAAATTAACATCAAAGCGAAGCTCGTCGGGCAAAGTTTTCTTATAATCATTTGATCAAATTAGGCGCGCCTTCCCCGAAACGAGTTATTTATTGTTTACCGAGACGCACAGAACACACGCTGTTTGGTGTAAACAACAACCCGAAAACAAACAAAGTCGTCCCGGGTGCTTTCGCTGTCTGTCTGCAGCATCTCTCTGGCATCGCGACTGAAATATTACCGACAAATGGTGGTTTGGTTAGATGGTCGGAGGACGCAGAAGGACTTTTCCTTTGAGTGAATAGATTGTTGAAAGGCAAAAGAAACAACACTTTTTAAATGAAAGCATCGTTAAGCGCAGCTGTTCCACGAACGCGTTCCAAGCGCGCTCCTCGATCCCCGAATGGGTTGGGGCAAAACACGCCGGCGAGCTCGTTTCGGGATGCTGCTTCATATTTTATATGTATTATAGACTTTGCTTTCCTTGGCTGGCAGCCCGTTAGCCGTTCTTGGGATTCCCTCGAAGGGGAGAACTGGACTGGGACAAAACAGAGGAGGCAGTCGGACATTATCAGTTGCGAAAGTTCACGTGTTCAGTTTCCCCAAGCGGAGCAGAACATCGAAGAGACGGGTGGCTATCCCGAAAAACATTTCCCATCGTCATCATTATTCCGAGCGCGGACCCGGTAAAGATGACAAAGACTTGCTTATGTTGAACTTCTTTTGAAGGACTGGAGCAGGAGGGGCAACAAGCAAGCAAGTAAACTACAAAGCTTTGCTTTCAAGATGTTTCAGTGGCGGCTTAATTCTATAAGTATACAGCGTTTTCCTCCGATTCCCAATAACAGCTCTTTGGAAGACGGGGAAATAGGAAAGAAAGGAACTGAAATGAGATGCACCATCAGTGAAACTCTTGGCGAAAAAAACATAACAACAATCTTTGCAACCCTATGAAATGCAAAGCTGCAAGAACTTACTGTATCAACGCTGCTTACAAGTTCTCCCAGTCGAAGATACTAAGTAGGATACCTTCAAACTAGAAGTTCAGCTGAGTTTGTTTTCTACTGTCGTCGGTTGTGGGTCGAGTTTGCTTGCAGTGCATACTTTTGCTTAAGTGGGCACATGAGGATCAAAGCGGATTTTACGGCATCACTCGGTAGGGGTATCGATTGCCATCTTGAGAGGGATATTGAATGGCTAGTGCTGAACATCTTTGAGTTTATGGAACTTTGCCTTCAGTTTCGAAGACATTTAACAAAACCTCTACGGCCGACAGTTGTCTTGAAAATTGACAATTTGGAGGATTTTTACAGTCAATTTTGTCAATTTTGTCAATTTTGTCAATTCTGTCCATTTTGTCAATTTTGTCAATTTTGTCAATTTTGTAAATTTTGTCAATTTTGTCAATTTTGTCGTTTAATTGATTTTGTCAATTTTTTTTTCAATTTTTTCAATTCTGTCAATTTTGACAATTTTGTAAATTTTGTCAATTTTGTCAATTTGGTCGAATTTTGACAATTATGTCAATTTTAAAAATTTGGTCAAATTTGTAAATTTTGTCAATTTTGTCGATTTTGTCAATTTTGTCAACTTTTTTTTAAATTTTTTCAAGTTTGACAATTTCGACAATTTTGTCAATTTGGTCCATTTCTGTTCAATTTTGTCAATTTGGTCCAATTTTGTCAATTTTGTCAATTTTGTCAATTTTGACAATTTTGACAATTTTGACAATTTTGACAATTTTGACAATTTTGACAATTTTGACAATTTTGACAATTTTGACAATTTTGACAATTTTGACAATTTTGACAATTTTGACAATTTTGACAATTTTGACAATTTTGACAATTTTGACAATTTTGACAATTTTGACAATTTTGACAATTTTGACAATTTTGACAATTTTGACAATTTTGACAATTTTGACAATTTTGACAATTTTGACAATTTTGACAATTTTGACAATTTTGACAATTTTGACAATTTTGACAATTTTGACAATTTTGACAATTTTGACAATTTTGACAATTTTGACAATTTTGACAATTTTGACAATTTTGACAATTTTGACAATTTTGACAATTTTGACAATTTTGACAATTTAACAATTTTGACAATTTTGACAATTTTGACAATTTTGACAATTTTGACAATTTTGACAATTTTGACAATTTTGACAATTTTGACAATTTTGACAATTTTGACAATTTTGACAATTTTGACAATTTTGACAATTTTGACAATTTTGACAATTTTGACAATTTTGACAATTTTGACAATTTTGACAATTTTGACAATTTTGACAATTTTGACAATTTTGACAATTTTGACAATTTTGACAATTTTGACAATTTTGACAATTTTGACAATTTTGACAATTTTGACAATTTTGACAATTTTGACAATTTTGACAATTTTGACAATTTTGACAATTTTGACAATTTTGACAATTTTGACAATTTTGACAATTTTGACAATTTTGACAATTTTGACAATTTTGACAATTTTGACAATTTTGACAATTTTGACAATTTTGACAATTTTGACAATTTTGACAATTTTGACAATTTTGACAATTTTGACAATTTTGACAATTTTGACAATTTTGACAATTTTGACAATTTTGACAATTTTGACAATTTTGACAATTTTGACAATTTTGACAATTTTGACAATTTTGACAATTTTGACAATTTTGACAATTTTGACAATTTTGACAATTTTGACAATTTTGACAATTTTGACAATTTTGACAATTTTGACAATTTTGACAATTTTGACAATTTTGACAATTTTGACAATTTAACAATTTTGACAATTTTGACAATTTTGACAATTTTGACAATTTTGACAATTTTGACAATTTTGACAATTTTGACAATTTTGACAATTTTGACAATTTTGACAATTTTGATTATTTTGACAATTTTATCAATTTTGTCAATTTTGTCAATTTTGTCAATTTTGTCAATTTTGTCAATTTTGTTAATTTTGTCAATTTTGTCAATTTTGTCAATTTTGTCAATATTGTCAATTTTGTCAATTTTGTCAATTTTGTCAATTTTGTCAATTTTGTCAATTTTGTTAATTTTGTCAATTTTGTTAATTTTTTCAATTTTGTCAATTTTGTCAATTTTGTCAATTTTGTCAATTTTGTCAATTTTGTCAATTTTGTCAATTTTGTCAATTTTGGCAATTTCGACGATTTTGTAAATTTTGTCAAATTCGACAATTTTGACAATTTTGGCAATTTTGACAATTTTGACAATTTTGTCAATTTTGTCAATTTGGACAATTTTGACAATTTTGACAATTTTGACAATTTTGACAATTTTGACAATTTTGACAATTTTGACAATTTTGACAATTTTGTCAATTTGGACAATTTTGACAATTTTGACAATTTTGACAATTTTTAAAATTTTGACAATTTTGAAAATTTTGACAATTTTAACAATTTTGACAATTTTGACCATTTCGACAATTTTGACAATTTCGACAATTTTGACAATTTCGACAATTTTGACAATTTTGACAATTTTGACAATTTTGACAATTTTGACAATTTTGACAATTTTGACAGTTTTGACAATTTTGACAATTTTGACAATTTTGACAATTTTGACAATTTTGACAATTTTGACAATTTTGACAATTTTGACAATTTTGACAATTTTGACAATTTTGACAATTTTGAAAATTTTGAAAATTTTGACAATTTTGACAATTTTGACAATTTTGACAATTTTGACAATTTTGACAATTTTGATAATTTTGACAATTTTGACAATTTTGACAATTTTGACAATTTTGACAATTTTGACAATTTTGACAATTTTGACAATTTTCACAATTTTCACAATTTTCACAATTTTTACAATTTTGACAATTTTGACAATTTTGACAATTTTGACAATTTTGACAATTTTGACAATTTTGACAATTTTGACAATTTTGACAATTTTGACAATTTCGACAATTTTGACAATTTTGACAATTTTGACAATTTTGGCAATTTTGACAATTTTGACAATTTTGACAATTTTGACAGTTTTGACAATTTTGACAATTTTGACAATTTTGACAATTTTGACAATTTTGACAATTTTGACAATTTTGACAATTTTGACAATTTTGACAATTTTGACAATTTTGACAATTTTGACAATTTCGACAATTTTGACAATTTTGACAATTTTGACAATTTTGACAATTTTGACAATTTTGACAATTTTGACAATTTTGACAATTTTGACAATTTTGACAATTTTGACAATTTTGACAATTTTGACAATTTTGACAATTTTGACAATTTTGACAATTTTGACAATTTTGACAATTTTGACAATTTTGACAATTTTGACAATTTTGACAATTTTGACAATTTTGACAATTTTGACAATTTTGACAATTTTGACAATTTTGACAATTTTGACAATTTTGACAATTTTGACAATTTTGACAATTTTGACAATTTTGACAATTTTGACAATTTTGACAATTTTGACAATTTTGACAATTTTGACAATTTTGACAATTTTGACAATTTTGACAATTTTGACAATTTTGACAATTTTGACAATTTTGACAATTTTGACAATTTTGACAATTTTGACAATTTTGACAATTTTGACAATTTTGACAATTTTGACAATTTTGACAATTTTGACAATTTTGACAATTTTGACAATTTTGACAATTTTGACAATTTTGACAATTTTGACAATTTTGACAATTTTGACAATTTTGACAATTTTGACAATTTTGACAATTTTGACAATTTTGACAATTTTGACAATTTTGACAATTTTGACAATTTTACAATCTTGACAATTTTGACAATTTTGACAATTTTGACAATTTTGACAATTTTGACAATTTTGACAATTTTGACAATTTTGACAATTTTGACAATTTTGACAATTTTGACAATTTTGACAATTTTGACAATTTTGACAATTTTGACAATTTTGACAATTTTGACAATTTTGACAATTTTGACAATTTTGACAATTTTGACAATTTTGACAATTTTGACAATTTTGACAATTTTGACAATTTTGACAATTTTGACAATTTTGACAATTTTGACAATTTTGACAATTTTGACAATTTTGACAATTTTGACAATTTTGACAATTTTGACAATTTTGACAATTTTGACAGTTTTGACAGTTTTGACAATTTTGACAGTTTTGTCAATTTTGACAATTTTGACAATTTTGACAAATTTGACAAATTTGACAATTTTGACAATTTTGACAATTTTGACAATTTTGACAATTTTGACAATTTTGACAATTTTGACAATTTTGACAATTTTGACAATTTTGACAATTTTGACAATTTTGACAATTTTGACAATTTTGACAATTTTGACAATTTTGACAATTTTGACAATTTTGACAATTTTGACAATTTTGACAATTTTGACAATTTTGACAATTTTGACAATTTTGACAATTTTGACAATTTTGACAATTTTGACAATTTTGACAATTTTGACAATTTTGACAATTTTGACAATTTTGACAATTTTGACAATTTTGACAATTTTGTCAATTTTTACAATTTTGTCAATTTTGACAATTTTGACAATTTTGACAATTTTGACAATTTTGACAATTTTGACAATTTTGACAATTTTGACAATTTTGACAATTTTGACAATTTTGACAATTTTGACAATTTTGATAATTTTGACAATTTTGACAATTTTGACTATTTTGACAATTTTGACAATTTTGACAATTTTGACAATTTTGACAATTTTGAAATTTTGACAATTTCGACAATTTTGACAATTTTTACAATTTTTTCAATTTTAGCAATTTTGACAATTTTTTTCAACTTTTACAATTTTGACAATTTTTACAATTTTGACAATTTTGAAAATTTTTACAATTTTTACAATTTTGACAATTTTGACAATTTAGACAATTTTGACAATTTTGACAATTTTGACAACTTTGACAATTTTGACAATTATGAATTTAATCATATATGTGTTATTTATCGATCTCGTGAAACTTATCTTCCTGGGAGCCACTTTCTGCTGGCTGGCAGTGCTTAAGTCAACCGGATTCGTGATTCAAATCTCACTTTCCCTGGCTAGCATCGTGCACGTGCCGTACGTTTAGCAGGACTCTTCCTTCGATAGGTGAACGTTGACATTCCCGAGTGGTGACCAACATGCTGAGAAGCATTGGATGCCTCATTTAGGTGAAATAATTTTGAATGACCATAATGAGAGACACTGGAATAGGGGAACATGAATTTTTTTTTTAAAAAGGACTTTAAAGTGTCACTTCAATGAAACTAACCAGTACTCGGGATGATACTCCCGATGACCGGGGCCATAGAAAAGGGAGAAATCCTCGGCTCGCTCAGGGCAAACGTTTGGAATCCTGTTATAATAAACCAAACGATAATATCGCAACATAAAATACGTGATTTGATTATAAATGGCCCAATTAGAGACACCATTCCCCGCCCAGAATGGATGCAGCGGAAATGTGGCTGCGATATGAAGGGTCCTGTCCTGGTGGAAACGATTTCTCTCTCCGTTTTCCCTTTATTGAACTCGAACAATTCTAGTGGTTTAGTTAGACTAGGCGAGTTTGGGTGACCCATCCTGGGCGAAAATCTGTCATAGATCTAAATCGAGATGTGGGTATGTGGGCACGGAACGAATTTACACAATTCCTATTATTGTTTCAGAATTGTATCTTTTTTTCTGATTTTGGATATTCAGTTTCAATTTAAAACTTACTTAGGATGCAGATCATAAATTCGATCACTGTTGCAATGGAACTGGAATTTTGAAATTAAGTCCTTTCCAGAATTGAAATCATTATTTTTAGATAATTATAAGGCATGTATTGTGCTAACAGTAATAACATTTCCAAATGATCCTGTAAATATCTTTCCAGTGAAATATTCACTAACGAGCGCCATTAAGGCGATTCAAAAGTAATACGAAAGGCAGACCAATTAGACCATGTTCTCTCGTGTCTCGATGGCGCAGCGAAATCCCATCAAACGAAAATCACTGTACAATTAAGTTTCAAAATGCATGCTGCTGCCGCCGATCGTGCTAAATACTAGGTACACTGTGAAATGGTGTAAATTTGATTATTTTTATAGTTTTTCCGGGAAGTTCCAAGCCACTATCTCGAGTCTCCCGAAAGTGACGGTCCTTTTAAGTATCCCCCTTTCAATTTCGCCTCCAGCAAAGCTTCTACAGCCCCCCGAAGAAAGTGCCCGCTCACATTAGTGGAGCATTTCCCGTTCGTTTTCCGAAGCACCTCGCTCTATAGCTGCTTTTCACATACATATTGAGGAAAAATCCCTTGCGAAGCGTGCCTGGCGGAAGCACTTGGCGTATCGTTATGGGGCTGCTTCCGGCTTTTGCTATTAGTATAGTGACACGCTCGGCGGAGTTGTTGCATCTGCAAGACGAGAAAGTATGTATTTGTTAGACTGACAATATTACTAACAAAATTCATAAATTTTATTATTTATGTTTCGTTTAGTTCCTGTAAATTAATGAAGAATAAATAAAGAAACCTCCATTGAATGTTGAAATTTTTCAATTTAGGTTGAGAAAGTTCTCAACTTTAAGAAAAAACAAACTTTCGCCAACCTTATATTTTAAGTATTGAACACGCGAAAAATTTGAAGATTTAACTATAAAATAAAGAGTCAAAAATAAAAGAAAGAACACTTCTGATCCTCCTGGAGGAAACAGTCTTCACCTCGGTTTTCCCAGCGAAGAAAAATAAAATGTTCCACTTTACGAGTAAACTTAATCCTTCTGCGTGACGGAGCTCAACAAATAATTGTTGATTGAA
Source organism: Uranotaenia lowii (assembly GCF_029784155.1). NCBI lineage: Eukaryota > Metazoa > Arthropoda > Insecta > Diptera > Culicidae > Uranotaenia > Uranotaenia lowii. The sequence continues at coordinate 187,840,604 of NC_073691.1, read as the reverse complement.
CGAAAATATTCTGACTTGCAAGAAGGTATTGCATGTATTTACTTGGAGTCTGGGAAATTTTGAAGCTGTGCTTCGTTCGTAGGATATACTTGAGAAAGCAATCACATTTGAGGCAACTCTTCAGGAGCTGTCAACAAATATATGTAGGAGTAAACTTTGATGTAATAACTTGATCAAAATAGTTTACGCAAAAAAAGTAATTCGGAAACAAAAAATTGAGAAACGTCTACCAAAAAAAATTTCTAATAATTTCAAACCTAATATTTCTGTTACTATAGGTTTTTAACCTATTTCAGGTTATTCTCTGTTTCAACCTTTTACTTTTATAAACAGGGTTCAGGAAGTTCGAATGGAATGAACTGGTAAGAATCAATCAAATGTTTTTATCGAATTGAAACACAATTATAAACATTCCCCAGCAAACATTTTCGTAGGTTTATTTCTCAAGTACTTTTTTATACGTTCCATACATTATAGAATGATCGTATGAAACTCGAGGGCTTGTGATATAGCTCAGTTGGCAAGTCTGTTGTCTCCTGAGCCGATGTCCGCGAGTTCGAGCCCAAGAGTAAATATCGAACACAGTTGTACCGGATAAGTTTTTCAATAGTGATCCGCCAACTGTAACGTTGATAAAGTCGCGAATGCCATAAACATGGTAAAACGACTATAATCGAAACAAAAAAAAAATAAAAAAAAGGATGAAACTCGAAAAAACAGCATTTGTCTATCAAAGAGAAGGCAGTATACATATGTACATATTTTCAACTTTTGGCTAAAGCGATAAGAGTATACGAATTGAACGATATTCGACACCTTATTCATACATGCTGAAAGAATGCAAGAGAGTACAAATTTTTTTCTTCAACGCATGCGAACCGTTGCTAGCGACAATATTTGCTGCTTTTGTCATTGGGCAATTCTTGTAAATACACCACGCGGTAGAAAAAAAGGGAACGAAACCGTCTCCAAAATTTGCAAACATTAAACCATTTAATCTTACTTCGAGCAACGATTGTTACGACCTTGCGTTAGTTTGAATTACGATTCTCAGTAACGTTTTTAATGTCTTCAGTTATCATTTAAATGCGATTTTATGTTTGCTGGGTTCGTCCTATATACGATTGTAAACGATTTTGAATAGAGTAAAAATAGAAAAAATAAATTTTAGATGAGACTAGTTTTGGTATTCTGCACTTGTTTACTATCGACAAAATTGATGATCGTGAAGAAGGACCATTTTGGTCCATAGATTCGGTTTAATTTTTTGGCACCAGTACCTGAGGTGATGAAAGGCCAATAAAAAGTGAACCCTTATTGAAAATGGATTTTTCAGCATCCCGAATGGATTTGCTGATAAAGTAAGAATTGTTTTTTTTAATTTGATGTACAGCTTTACAACCACAACCAGATAAAAATTGTCTTCGAACTTGTTCAACACCCTGTACATTTATGAGGATTTTCCACTAACTACACTGATGGGACACTCGATTTCGTTTTTGCCTTTCTTTCAGAAAGGTATAGTTATCGGTCGATTTGGGAGATCGTTAGTTATGGGTCTTAGATATACTTTTATAGGTACCTATCGAATCAGCTCGACGAGTTCAGACGATGTCAGTGTATTTGTGTGTATTGGTGTGATTTTTTGTAAACTTTGTCCACACGTTTTTGCGAAACTGGGAAGTACAATAAAAATGATATTTGTTTTAAAAAAAATGATTTTTTTCCCTCTTCAATGTATAAAAGAAAGGAAAAAAAAACAAAATAGTTTGAAAAATAAATTTTCATAGTAATTATCATCAAATCATCACTCCAAAAAACGTGTCAATTTGGCTTGCTAGCCACAACCAGCAATCACTAAAATCAAGATTATCGTGTATATGACGTCAAATTATACATGACGTCATTTACACGATGGCTCGCTGTGTATAGCGGTAAAAAGTTACAGCCTCCACTCCCACTCATGATGTCTTCATAACGACAAAACGAGCGGGAGGAAGGAGTAGGAAGGATTGGAAAAATTTCTAACTTTAAATTTTATTTTATTTTTTTGTACCAGTTCAGTGAAAAACCGAACCGGTTTCAAAAATTTAGAGCCGAAGCATCTAACCATATTGCGCTAATACACGGTATAAATAGACAAGGTAGGCTACTAACTCGAGTAAACAACTCGTTTGAATGTAAACAAGTGACGTCATTACTATCTTCGAATAGCGTGCCAGGCAAAAACTTTTGCGCACGTATGATAATGCTGCATACACCGAGGATCACTAGATGGATAGTAATGACGACATTATCGGGAAGATATCACCTTATTATATTGTACACCGTGGCGCTAATATGGATTTTCATAAAGGGGTTCCACCCCGAACTTACCTTTTTTTTTTTGCCAGGAATCCCTAACTTAGCATATCAAACCGATGGGACTAGAGCCCTACATCGCATTCTTCTGCAGCGATGGCTGGCTTTGATACTACGACGCAAGCGGGAATCTGTCAGATAATTTTGTAGTAAGTTTGAAAAAGGGCGAACGCCCCAAAGGTAAACAAACCTAGCGTGACATTTCATAAGAGCAAAACTATCAGTTAGCTCGGAACAAAAAAAATGCTTTTGAAATTTCGGAACATCTAATCAAATCCTATTTAAAATCGACGCTATCTATTGCCCCACCCGAATAAAAAACCTTATTTTAAATAGGCGTAATTTCACGTTCCAACCTGTTCCAACGAAAATGCACCAACAAAAAGTTTCACCCAATTTAATTTTATCAATTGTTTTAGAGTTTAAAGTGATTTTTTTGTACAGACGCGTTAATTTCAAGATGTTGAATTCCCTGGACTTTAAAGTATTTCTGATTTTTAATTTAAAAAAAATCTGGTCTAATAGTGAGTTTCAGAATTCAGATTAAAATCCAAAAATTCAGATGCAGTCCAGCGCTAGACTATTTACGAAACAAATTTACAAAACCGACATAATTGAAAAAAATGTCAAAATAATCAATTACAACAAAAATTACATAATTGTTTAAATTTTCTTAAATTTCAAAGTTGACCAAATTTACATAATGTACAAAATTGATAAAAATTACAAAATACACAACATTTACAAACTTTAATCAAGTTTTAACAAACCTGACAAATTTCGCAATTATGGAAAAAATTGACAAAAAATTACCAAAATTGACCAAGTTTGAATGGCTTGACATAAATGATAACATTTACAAATTTGGCAAAACTGGATAGATAAAATGAATACAAATCGTACAACTGAAAAAGTTTTCAAAATATGCAAAATTGACAGAATCAATAAAGAAAAAAATTAAACAAATTTACCAAACTGACATAATTTACAAAAATTTCAAAATAGTCTATAATTACAAAAGTTGACAAAATTGATAAAAAAATACAAAAAAAAATTACAACATTCACAAACTTGATAAAATTTACAAACCTGACAAATTTTGCAAATATGGCAAAAAATGTGCCCTTTTCAAAAATCGACCTTACGTTGCGAATCATTTGTTGGCATACCCAGAATCCCATTATTTTCTTCCAATAAGATTCTATATTCCCTACCCAGCATGAGAGCAGCAGTGGTATATTTTTTTTCAAAAGGGCGTGCGGCCAAATGTTAACAATCGGATTGTCAGCTGGGTGAAAAAGTACCGTTTGAAGACTTACATTTTAAACCTAATTACTTTCAACGCGATTTTCTCGAAACAGCTTTCGCCCTTTACAAAAATGAATCAACATAGAAATCAAAGCTTTTAGCATACCTATCAGGGGCATTCTTTCTTGTATACTAGTAAGAATGTCCCTGAAAGGTATGCTAAAATAATTTATACCACTGCTGCTCTCATGCTGGTTAGGGAAAATAGAATCTTATTGGAAATAAAATAATGTGATACTAGGATCAACTGATCTAGCAGTAGCATGTATCCTGACAAGTTAAAGTCAAAAATCAAAAATAAATATTTTAAATATTGTCGAGTATAAGTTTTTGCATCATTCAATTTCACTTGCCGTTCCAAATGTTCTTTTCCTATGAATTACGATAAAAAAAAAATGAGAAAAATGAAAAAGTAGATAGACATAATTGACAAAATTGACAAAAATAACTAAATTGAGACCAAATTTACAAAATTGGAAACAATTGACAAACGGGGCTAAATTAACTATACGACAAAAATGAAAAAAAAAATCTATGTTGACAAAGTTGCGAAATTGACAAAATTGACAAAATTGCAAAATTGTCCAAATTTAGACAATTGACAAAATTGATCTAACTGACTAAATTGACAGAATTTACTAAATTTACTAAATTGACTACCTAGGCTAAATTGACAAAATAGCCTAGATTAACTTAATTCACAAAATTGACAAAACTACCCAAGTGGACAAAATAGACAAAATTTACAAAATTTACAATATTCACAAAATTTACAAAAGTTACTAAATTTACAAAATTTACAAAATTTTCAAAATTTACTAAATTTACAAAATTTACAAAATTTATAAAATTTATAAAATTGACAAAATTGACAAAATGATAAAATAGACATAATTGACAAAATGACAAAAATGAAAATATTGACATTTCAAAGTTGTCAAAATGTTTAATATCTTAACAATAGATATTAAACATTTTGACAACTTTGAAATGATTTGAAATGACAACTTCGATAGATTATTGTAATCTACATTGAAGCATCGTATTTTAGTCTAGCAGTTGAAAATTTATTTAATTTTTTTCCCATTTATTCGCTTCCTTTTCTTGAGAGGTTGAATTATTTGAAACACATGGTTAGGAATCTTTTTTAAAAATTATACTCTTCATTTTTAGACCTCTTCTATTTTATAAATATAAGATCATAATGTCATAGAAACGGGGTCATACAAGATATCCCAGAATTCAATCATTCAAAATTTTTCAATTAGTTTACATTTATGTTATTATTTATGTGAAAATTATAATTATTTCAAAAAACCTTCATCCTTTAAAAAATTTGGAATCCTAATTTCTAAAATTCATTTAGGATTTACTACGTTCGAAATACTTTGATCATTACTCAGAATTTATAAATCTATCATTTATTTATTATTTTGTGTCATGTGTATCCAAATATAATTTTTAGACTGTAAGAAAGGCTACAATCCACTGTTAAGTGTATTAAATCGGGTTTTTGGCTAAGTTTTCCAGCAAAACTCAATGCCGATATCAGAGTGCGCATCGATCACTTTTGATGAAATGTTATCCCAGTTGGAGAGTGCCACCTGATCCACATTAAGGCCGCAAAGAAATCTACGCCCGAAAACACCAAAATTTGGCATTCCATATTTCAGAAACCACTGGACCAAATTATTCAAATGGTCTTGGAACGGGAGGACGTGAAAAATGTTTCTTCTTATAAATTGTTTTTATTTACGATTTCGAATTCGATCTGAAATTAAATGTTAAGTGGTAAAGTAAAGTAGTCTTGCTGTAGGATGACCAAGGCCAGGAACCTCAAAAAAGGAACTCTCTTAAAAAAATTGCATCAGAAATAAACTTTAGAGTTTCATGGAAAAAAACGAAAAAGTTTGATAAAAAATTGGCTTTTATTATAACATTATTAAACAAGTTAAAAGTGTATTCTGATTGAATCAATTTATTTGCTAGGATGCAGAGGTAATCCTGGTCTGAAAGCACATAATTATTTTTTTATCCTCTTCTCTCTCCTTCCATTCTATCTATTGACTACTAAGACGTGGCAGGCGCCGTTATTGATGTTTAAAGAGAGTAAATGGCTGTCAATCCCAGACACCGTTCATTTGACCTCTGGACAAAATTGATGCTCTTTTTTTAAATAAGAATTATGGTTTTAAGTACTGTAAAAGGATCACCGGGGTAGCTTTGATCAACATGATTTTTTCCACATAACATCAATAACTTAGTCTAAAGTTAAAATATCTCAAAACTTTTTCTTACGTTAAAAAACCTATAAGTTGAGTTTCAAATTGGGAAAAACTTGGTTTGTTGTTGAAAATTTCGAATGTAAGTAAAAATATAATTTCAAAATTTTGAAATATCTATTTTTTCGAAGGCTCGCAAACAAACACCCTTCCTTATACAATCAAAGCGATGAGAAGCAGCAGGTTGATTTATGTAAGAGTTCATTTTTTTTCCTTAGTAGGTTAATGATTAGTTTTTGTTGTATTTTTAGGATAATTTTTGATATTTAAAAAATAGGGACGTTTTCCAAGAGTAAGCCAATCTAGGACAAAAGTCTAAAAATCTGCCTCAATTTGTCTGCTCGGAAAGCTTTTATGGATTGGAATTCTGAAGCCCTCATTCCAATGCATCAGGTCTGGTTCTGTGGTAGCGTGCGCATCACTCAACCGGCAGGTTGAGGTTCGAATCTCCTCCTGGCTGTTCCCAAACTTTTCAAGAGCTGTACAAGTTTCTAACAATACATGAGAGTTTGTGAGAGCAAGGCAAGAGACAATAAAAATTTGCATACCAGTACTTTGAGTTCAAAGCAAACATTGCATGAAAACTTGTATGCTAGATTCAAATTCTTGTCTTTTTTGGTGGTCATCATAGGTATATTGAGATATCAAAACAAAAAAAAAAATAATCGAAAATTATCAAAAAATGATCAATCTTACCCCGGATTATGGTAGCATGCTGGTTTTGGGAATTAATTTCCTATTACATTGAGTTTTCAGGAAAGTGTTATTATTGCCCACTGAATTTTAAATTCATGGACGAGTCTTTCTTACGGGCCTGACCTAATGCATTGGAATGAGAGCTTCAGAATGCCAGTGAATGCATTCTGGGAAAATTGACACAGAAAAAATAACTGTTTGTATCTAATAAGATTTTTTGTTTTTGAATCGACGATAACGAAGATTTTGATAGCAAGGCTATATTTGAATAAGATAATAATATTTCATTGAGATGGATTTGAGTAGTAATTTTGATATGCTCTCCTGATCGGGTAAGCATACACTTTTAAGCTATCTTTATGCGAATTTTTGAGGAAAAAGCACTCTAGCGTTTGCAAAGTAATGAAATTTGATATAGGACACCCTTTACTCAGGATTGTCAATGTCTCTGGTAATTTAGAATATGTGAGGTGAAATTATAATTTAGTAAGTTCGATTTTAAACTCAAAATAATAAAAATTTATTCCCAGTTGTGCTAGAACTGAAATGACGTTATGATTTTTCTATGCAAATTAATTCATCATGCAGGTATTTGTTTCTTAAACGGTCTGATATCTCACTCGTGACAACATGTGGATGAATTGAATTTTTAAATTACAATTCAATGTAGTGCAAAGATGTACTCGTTGATGTGTACACAACTGAATAATTTCAATCCGATCTGTTTGAACCCTTGTCCTCCCCATTCGAAATGAATGTATGTAATAAAAGAGACAAATGACGAACAAGGGGGGCAAAAAGTTCAATGGCTGTTCGCTTAATTCAACCATTCCTATATATTCGTTCGATCTGATATCCCGATGGGGTAATCAAATGGACATAAATTTTAACTATTTAAACGAGATTGTAATCCATGGATGGCGGGCGCGAGTTTTCGAATCGCTTTGCTTGAACCTCTCCCTGGTCCTCAAGGCCCCCTCCCAAATCCACCTGGCACAATTTGTTGAACTAAAATTTTAATTAAATAAATTATTCGCTTTGCAAAATTGTGAAGACCAACAACCGGCCACAGACGGGGGGAGAAACCGACCCGATCCGGAGTGGAAGAAGACATAGTTGAACACGTTTCAAGCCATTATCAAAGCCCTCGGGAGGTCAAAAACGTTCGCTCACCCCTGCACCTTTTTCCCCACCTACCTGAACGAAGCTTCAATCCACACGAAAATTACTGAACCTCAATTGGTAAAATGCAATTTCCATTTATCTGGCCGATGCAATCACGTTATCGCCTCGTTGAATCATCATGTTCGAAAGCTGGCTGGCTGGACCGAGCGGAATGGCGCTCGGGATTTGGCCTGACTGCCAACCAGGTGGAAACTGCGAAAAGTGAATTCCTACTCCTACCTCCTGACACTTCTTGTTGCCCCAAACCCCAAACGGAGATCTGGAGAAAAGCTGCACCCGAATGGGCGGTTTCTCATTTGCTTAATGCGTACCGACCGTCCTACCGTCTCGTCCTAACTGTGGAACCGGAAGACTACCCCCTGGGTGGTTGCCACTTCCTGCCAATCCGGAACCGAACTAGCAAGGACCTTCGGAAAGGACCGGGAAGGACCTATGCTGCAGGGAAATATGTAAATCTACTTTTATCCGCTTTTTGTTTCAGAAGAACTGGCCGGCCGGCGTTGATTGAAATTATGTACTCCCTACAACAGAATAAGGGCGTTCTCGAAATTTCGGAGAAGGGGGTCGAAAGTTTTATACGGATTGGACCATAGATGCGTGCGAGTATTACTCGACTGCATCCAATACCTACTTTGGTCAAATTTGGTGAAAAAAGGGTATCTCAAATATTAATTAATTTAAGAACTATTTTTTCCCATTAGAGTAAGTTCAGTCGTGTTCGGAAACAGTGGTATAAGTTTTGACACTTTTAGCACATTTTGAAAACTTTACCATGAAAAGGCATTTTCAAGATCTGCGGCCTTCAAGTTTTTTTACAACACGTGTTTTATTTTCGCATGCTGCGATGCAAAAATAGATCGATTTCTATCACATACTCGACTGAAATAGAAACATTATTATAAAAAAAATTCAACGCCCAAAGATCTTGAAATAATTTTTGCATGGTAAAATTTTCAAAATGTGCTACAAGTGTCGAAATTTTTACCACTTTTTCCCAACACGAGTGAACTTGCTCTGGGCTATTTGTGTCGTGAACATTAATATTTATTTTATGTACCTTAGATTGATAAACAAACCGGCAGTGTACGAGCTTAAAACTGATGGTTGGCTTGAACGGCATTGATCCTCCCAAAAAAATTTAATAGTTTGAGTGAACGTAATCAACCTTGTAATTCTGCAAGACGGTTGTATTAACACTAAACGTACCGAAGGCGGTCAAATGACGGTTTTTGAACTTTAAACGATGATTTCGCCTTATATAATTGTTTTTTCGCAAATTTAACGACAGGACTATTTTTGTTTTTGAAATGCAAGTATTTTTGCGTTTTTAAATTTTTTTTAAGTGTTACGGTTTTCGAATAACGCATGTGGTATACCTATTCATACCGCGAGCGGTCAAATGACGGCAAACACCGTTTTCGCTAAAACTCCCTTGTTTCTCAGCCGATTTCTACCAAATTTATAGTTTTGAAAAGCTTATAACTCGACTCAAATGTGTTTCTCAGACAATTTTCAGCTACAATCAATAACTATAAAGTTATTTACAGTAAAAGAAAAATTTTATGAAAAAACATGCTTCAGGAAAAAGGTTGTAAATCAGTTATGAGGTGGTCGAAAAAATATTCACTTAATGCCTGAGAAAGCTGAAGTTAGAAGCTATATGTTGCACATATGGAATTTTTTTTTAAAAATTTTCTAAGATCATGGCCACAAAAAATGTAAAAAAGTTGTGTAAAACCCATACTTTTGAATCAATCAACCGCCAAAGCTGTTCCTGTTACAGTAGAAAATTTTGAAAAAGTGAATTGAAAAGTAGACGTAATTTGTCACATTTTGGCATCTTTAGATTTTTGAAATACGAAATACATAATTTATGACGACTTTTCAAAGGTAGCTGTTTTTCGAACTTTTTATCAATTTGGATTTTCTAAGACAATTCCTACACCTAAGCTCAGCTTTGCACTGGATTTTGAGTAAGTTAACCTAAGGTTTAGGCAATAAAACTATATGCAAAAGAAAGCTTATTTCATACCGGTTCTAGTGGTGTAACTGCATTGGCGGTGCAATGCTTGGCAAAAATATAATAAATAAAACAGTGAACTAGTTTCTGAATTCTGAGAAGTCAGCACAAACTCTTGCTTGGCAGATGGGCGCAGTGGGTGGTAATATCTCAAAGCTATTTTGCACACGAAGACGGATGAAAAGAAACGAAAAAACAAACAAGCACTAGCTCAAATTTTCTAGTTTTACTTTCAGAAATGTATTTATTATATTTTTGTAAAGCATTGCACCCTCAATGCAGTTACATCACTAGAACCGGCATGAAATTTGCTTTCTTTTGCATATAGTTTTATTGCCTAAACTATACGTTAACGTACTCAAAATCCAGTGCAAAGCTGAATTTGGGTGTAGGGATTGTCTCAGAAAATCCAGATTCATAAAAAGTTCGCAAAACAACTACATTTGAATTGCCGTCAAAAATTATGTATTTAGTATTTTAAAAATCTAAAGATGCCAAAATGTGACAAATTACGTCTACTTTTCAATTCACTTTTTCAAAATTTTCTACTGTAACAGGAACAGCTTTGGCGGTTGATTGATTGAAAAGTACGGGTTTTACACAACTTTTTTACATTTTTTGTGGCCATGATCTTATAAAATTTTTAAAAAAAAATTCCATATGTGCAACATATAGCTTCTAACTTCAGCTTTCTCAGGCATTAAGTGAAATTTTTTTTGACCACTTAATAACTGATTTACAACCTTTTTCCTGAAGCATGTTTTTTCATAAAATTTTTCTTTTACTGTAAATGACTTTATAGTTATTGATTGTAGCTGAAAATTGTCTGAGAAACACATTTGAGTCGAGTTATAAGCTTTTCAAAACTATAAATTTGGTAGAAATCGGCTGAGAAACAAGGGAGTTTTAGCGAAAACGGTGTTTGCCGTCATTTGACCGCTCGCGGTATGAATAGGTACACTGCCGGCCAAAAGTTTGGGATCACCCACTAAAAAACATGCAAATTTTGATCGTTCATATCTCAGCCGTCTTAGGACATATTGAAAATCTTCTGATCTCATTTGAAAGATAATGAGCAATAGCTATCTCGGAGGTATTTTGCCCAAATATAATGTTTTAGTTTTGAACTTAAAACTTAAACTAAAGTTATAACATTTTCAAAAAGTCGCACTCAATATTCAAAGCCGATCATCTCGGGATAGGGTGGACCAAATCTCAAAATTTGAGTGGCATTAGAATTCCTGTTCTTTACTTCTCAAAACACAATCAAAAAAATTTGAGAAAAAATTCAAGAATGTATTTTTAATTAATAAAATAGACACTCGAGTTATCGTCCAAAAGTTTGGGATCACCTCTTTGTATGGTGAGTTTGGGATCATTCTTATAAAAACATGCAAATTTGTTTTATTCATATCTTTCTCATCTAACATCGTATTGCAGAGCTGAAGGGTTCATTTGGAAGCATAGGAATTGTTGTTTTTTAAAAAATTCATTCAAAAATTATATTTTAAGGTGAGAACTATAAAAAAAATCTGAGAACTTTCAAAAAAACAATTAATTTCAGGTGATTTTTTTATGGTTATCACTTCAAAATATAATTTTTGAATGAATTTTTTAAAAAACAACATATCTTAAGCTTCCAAATGAACCCTTCAGCTCTGCAATACGATGTTAGATGAGAAAGATATGAATAAAACAAATTTGCATGTTTTTATAAGAATGATCCCAAACTCACCATACAAAGAGGTGATCCCAAACTTTTGGACGATAACTCAAGTGTCTATTTTATTAATTAAAAATACATTCTTGAATTTTTTCTCAAATTTTTTTGATTGTGTTTTGAGAAGTAAAGAACAGGAATTCTAATGCCACTCAAATTTTGAGATTTGGTCCACCCTATCCCGAGATGATCGGCTTTGAATATTGAGTGCGATTGTTTGAAAATGTTATAACTTTAGGTTAAGTTTTAAGTTCAAAACTAAAACATTATATTTGGACAAAATACCTCCGAGATAGCTATTGCTCATTATCTATCAAATGAGATCAGAAGATTTTCAATATGTCCTAAGACGGCTGAGATATGAACGATCAAAATTTGCATGTTTTTTAGTGGGTGATCCCAAACTTTTGGCCGGCAGTGTATATACAAAGTGTCGGTATGTTTAGTGTTAAATAAAAATGGGAGATTTTTTTCGTTAGTGTTCTTTTTCTGCTCTGAAGATCTTTTTTCAAAATCTGATAATTACTGTAGGTAATTGATCCAAATGTTGAAAGAAACAATGTATTATTTATTGTAGGGTAAGCATTCCCAATTTCCCGGATTTTTCCAGACAAGCCGGGACTTTCGAAGTAAAGTGGATAAGCATTATTGAAAAAAAAAAAACAGAAAAATTCATATTTAGCTCAGGTTTTTGAGCCAGCTTTATAAAAATTGTTTTGTTTTCCGGAGTTTGAAAAACGATTGGAACTTTTCTGACATGTGAGGAATTTTTCCTCATTTTCTTAATGATTTTTTGATAATCACTTTGTTCTGCGAAGATGTGTCCAGATATTGTGAAGTCGAAAAACCAGATTTTGTCAGGTTTTGAACAAAATTGCATAGATCTGCTTGACTCGCGAAATGCGGGAAAACTTCTGCCATGCTTGTACTAGGGAGCCCCCTTAGATATAATATTATAAGTTTTCATACCAATTTGCTAGTTTTGATCTCTGTTCCTTGATTTCGTTGGGGTGATGTCCCTGGCAAGTTCAAATTTGTTTTTGTCGATAAGTTTGCAAGAAAGTGTTTGATCTGGCAAAATATTTGCAGTTGCGGACAAAAAACCCCGGTTTTTGTGACAAACAGGACCATGGACTCCAAGATGTACAAGGAGGAGTGCCTGAGAAACCGGATTCTTCCGTACATTAGATCTCACAAAGGACCAGTAAAATTTTGGCCGGATTTGGAAAGCTGCCACTGCTTGCCGTAGAGGTATTACAGTGGTATCGGGACAGCGGGGTGAATTTTTTCGTAAAGGAGATCAACACACTCAACTGCCCTCAATTACACCCTATCGAAAAATATTAAACAATTTTCAAGCAGAAGATGAAGAAGAATGGTAGAAAGACTCGAAATGTAACAGAGATGAAGGGATGGTGGAACAAAATGGACGCTGAGGTCAGCGAACAGGGTGTCCAAATAATGATGAGTGGTCTTCGCCGAAAAGTTCGAAATTTTACCAAAATCACATCGAAATATTTTTTTTGTTATTTTTCCTTTAATGACCTACATTTTGAGTACCTACATGACATTCTTATTTCGTTTACATAGCTCCGAGATAATGCGTCCGGATTGAAGATGAACTGTGCTTTATTCTAACCTGTAAAAATTTCAATTGAAAATTTCGATTTTCAATCCTCACTTTCCAAGAAATCTATTAATAGTCCCCCGAAAGGGCTTCAAAGAGTTGCACGAATCAATCCACAGTTTGGTACATTGCCCATTCGGAAAGAAAATAAAAGTTTGGAAGAAACAACTTTGATCATGAATGTTTGCCTTCAGAAATGTTGATACAGTTTATTTTGCAACCCCCAATTTGGTCGTTGTAAAATCTGGAAGTCTGAGTACCTCAGCGAATTTTTATCATTCCTAAAACGCGTAGCGCCGACCACCCCGAGGACAGGTGTGACTGCGTCCTCATCCGTGGTTCAAAAAGTTCGGCAACATTCGAATTCCTTTTTCCGCAAAAGTGGACCCCTTTTAGAGAGGCGGTGTTGGAAGAAGAGAGACGCGGATGTACGCGTTTTCCTAATTGAAAATGATTAAAATTCTGCGGTAAAGTGTTTGCCGTTTACAAAGAATCTAATTAAACTTTTCGGCAGAGGCCTTCCCGGCAGTCATTCAGCTTTGGCACGGCGGCACCTTCCAATGATGAGCTTCTTCCGTCGAACTGACTCATCGTAGGCATTCGGGCAAAATGGTTAATGGAACAGCACAAAGTTCGTAGCTCCCCGTGAGCAGAATCCGGCAGTTTGGGTTGAAGATATTGGGACTTCATGAGGATAACCAGAGGTGTTTGTCCGTTTTGGGTCGCCAAACTTGGACTTATTTGGCATCCGTGGTGAAAAGGTATTGAAGGCTTGGTTAGGCCCTATGGCGATACATTTTCCTGCCTTTCAAATGGCTTTTTATGACAAATACCTTAATCGAAGATTCTCAGGTTCTATTTCAATTTTTCAAAAATGCTTTGCAAAGAAAGAAACAGTTCAGCAGTTTTGATTTTATGTCCAAAAAAGTAATCCGGGTCTATATGACCCTAACTGGTGAATTGTTCCTTTTTTCAGGGTGACTCTGGTAGCTCTAGTCAAAAATTTAAAAACAAAAAAAAATGTAGAGCTCTTCATCTAAGGAAAAGTCAAGTCAGATCATTTCATGTATCTTGAATCCTAATTCTGTACGTATAACAGACAGATTTTTAAAATTTGGCAATGATTGTTACACATTCTTTGACATTTAATTAAGAATTACGCCCCAAACTTTTCAAGAATGATTCAAGTTGGAAATAATGCATGAAGGTTGGAGTACAAGGTAGGAGGCAGTTCAACATTGCATACAAGTAATGAGTATAAGATAAACATTGCCTACTAGTAAACTAGTAAACTAGAATCTCGTTTAACGAATTCCTGGAGTAAGTTTTCTTGTTTCCCAAAGTGGGTAAGGGAAACACGCTGTTTAAAAAAAATCAATTGTTCTAATAAGATAATCAAAAAAAAAATGATCTATTTTGACAACCCGCAAATGAATACCAATTTGTCATTCATCCAGCATGCTGACTGCCCTTGCAAATTGTCTTTGATTGAAGCTGAATTCTTCTATGACAGGGGAAGATTGAAAATCCAATTAATGGAATTATAATTATTTCTTTCTCTGAATCTGTGGGAAGCAATATCAACTTTGTAAAGCAAAAGCGAGGCTTCTCTTTATTTCCGCTACATATCCCGCAAAGATTAAAGAAAGTCATAAAAGGGAGCCGACGACGACGACGACGACGACGCATTCATTCGTCGAAAGTAACATGGAGTATGATGGAGCGTCTCGAAACGGAAGGAGCTTTTCCATTAGTTCTGTGGAAGTCCCTCTCGGAATGATGTTGATGACGGCTTCGTATTTCCATCATCATCGCATCGGTGATGTATAATAGTTGCTCGGTATCATCTGGGGCTAGGGTGCCTTCGCCATGTACTTAAGCTATAAAGTTTTGAGAATAAGCAGGGACTCATCACTCTGATGCTACTGCAGCTTCTCGACAGTTTCTGCATAAGGTGCTGTCTCGGGGTATCGTTCGGGCTGCCATTGAGAAAGCACCAACTCTCCCCGGGGGAGTTCGTTCCGTTGCATTTCCTCACCTTTTGACTTATCTGAGGGGAGTACTGTTGAAGTAAAAAATATGATTTCAGTCTAGGGTGGCCCTAGCTGAGGGCGCTGTTTTAGATAGAGTTCAATATTTGCAAACTGAAAGAAAAGTTGGCAGAAAAATACAAAAAAAAATTTTTTGCCAAACAGGTTTGTGTGATTTTTTAATTTTTTTTTTCTAATTTTTATCTAGTTGAATATTGGTCTTTTTTGGACATACTTTTAAGCTATGATACTGTAAAACACTGGATTATCACTCGACAGGAAATCTCCGATTGCCGGGTCACTTACGAACAAAACCGGCCCAGCGCTTGCTGTTGACCGTAAACGCTTCTGGTCGAGACGGTGGTGCTACACGAACTGAGGGGGAGACAGTTGTGTGTGTAAGTGCGAGGGCAAATCTTAGTAGAGATGCTAGCCGTGTTTTGACGTAACGAGGGGTCACCAAATGTAACCGCCAATGCACAAACAGAAGTTCATATATTATGGTTTATCCATTACTCACATTCCCCTTCTACTCTAAAAAAACAATAACAAAAAAAAAAAAAATACTGCACTAGCTGACAAAATTTCACCCGCGAGTTGCGATATGTATTCAACCAATTTTGTAGCTGAACGCTGAACTCCTCCATTTTCTGGGTCATTGAATTCAATCCTGATGCATGATAACACTAAGACGTGTCCAATAGATCTTAGTAAAATCGATTGAAACTTATTGGGATTTGATCAACCTTTTTTTTATTTTGAAGCGATAATTGAAAACGAATCGTTTTGTCGAGGAACAATATTTGCGATCAACCTTGGCGTCAACCGAACCTGATTTATTATCACCCGAACAAAATTATCAATCTTAACAATTGGATTTAAATTATTCATAAGAAGCCATATTCCTCAACCGTGCACATGTACACATTACATTATCAAAACTCCAAACTAAATCATGAAGCCTAAACTTGCTACTGGATTTACTCGCAATGAAACCTTTCCCCCGTTTATATTCTATGGTTTGTACAAATTTGGAACAACACCAAAAGAGGTTTTAAACTAACGATGACTTTATGAATAAGCGGTTAACGAACAAAACGATACCTCATATCTTACAGTAGTTTATCTGACAAGAATTTGCAGCTAGAAAGATTTTAGCTTTGGCGATCGATTTAATTCTCTTAACATCGCATCCATTTTGTTATATATAACTTGTTGTATATATTTGCGGCTTAAGTTTTGATTATCAGTTCAGAAAGCTTTGAATCACAATTTTAAGTTCTTCTGCACACCTCAGTTCAGTTCACTAATCAAACCTGGGTTCCAATAAAGTACCGTGTACACGAGGGTATCATAAAACCCAAACATTACATTTCATCCTCGTTTCGTGTTAACAAATGTAAACAAACCATGTTTTCTGCTCACGTCAAGATCGGACTGATTTCTACAAGTTCTACAAGAAATCGTTTGCTACTTTGTTTCGCGCATTAAGGCATTTCCCTCAGAAGAGCAGGATACAATACGGGTTTCCGGAGAAACCTCGGCATCATCCGCGAAAAAATAATGGAAATCTCTTGCTTATACTCCAGTCGACCCAACGGAAAATAAGCTGCTTCGAGCATCCTGTGGCATTCCTTAGGTTGACTACGTATCCTTCTACCGACTCAACAACTCTGGAAAACTGGCCTCTGGAAACGGCCGCTCTGGAACTCTGGCGCTACCAATCCTTTAAGGCTTGAAACAGGGCCTTCTCGAGGAAGTTGGAAGTGCTTCGACAACAATTTCAAGCTTCTGATCTGCAGCCAAGACTGAAGAAACGACATTATGTTTCGGTTTAATTTGGTCTGATGATAACAGTTTGTTGTTTTTTTTCCTAAATCCTAGCACATGAGCAATTAAGGTACTAACTGTCTGCGATTCAACTTATGTTTGCTGGACTCCACGACTCGAACAAAAGTATTTACCACCGTACCACCAACGTTTGCAGAGTTTTTTTGTTTGTCAACTACATGGTCGATAAGCAGTCAGGGTAAGCGTAATTTCAATCAGAGTTTTGCGAAACAGTAATCTCGAGCTTTGCGGAACTGTGATCTCAGCGGGTAGGTGTGTGCTAGAGAGTTTACGAACATGTTAAACATTTCGGAACATGTTGAAAATACTCTGAACCGGAAACAGCAGCCGATCCTCCTGAACCCGTTGTTGGATATGGAATATAGCAAAGCCGGGGACTATTAAGGATGCCGAATTACGTTTTTTGCTCAGCTGCTGATAGCAATGGACTTATCAGAGGATATGTTGTATTAACTAATCAACTTAAATTACGGAACGGTAAAATCTAAGGCAATTCTGTAAGGGTTTTTTCGTTACTTCTGGGGTAAATTGTCGATGCTGTTTCGAAGCTAGTTTTGGCGATGTCCCTTCTTGCGGGTCGAGCATAGGTGTGTTTGATATTATTGTTCTTAATATAAGTGAAGATCGATTTCTCTGCTTGGCACTTATAAATAAGCCGGCCAAACTAACCAATAATGATTTAAGGGTTTTCTGATCAAATTCTCACAACTACAGTACCGTTCCAAATAAGGTGTCACAACAAAACCATATTTCCAGTGATTCTACTTTGGTTTCGGCATAATTTGATACTTGTAACGAGCTCATGCTTTGCTTAGTCAGTTGTTACAATAGGTACTTGAACCTTCTTGCTTTACTATTTTTACCTTACACTACACTACATTTTACCCAATATGCTATTACAGCCGAGGCATTCGTCATATCAACCAAACCCTTTCCTCTATGACTGTTTATGAACGGAATGTGATGTTTTATTCCCTACAACCTGACATCTCACGATAGAAAGCCATTCATTTCGACTTATATTTTTCAAGGTAGTCTATTTAGTACTCTGTGAACTATACAAATACATGGTCAGTTTGGGCAAAGATTTAATTGGTAGCTGGCGTACTCGCCTGAATTATGTAAGTTGGTGTACTCGCCTGAGTAGTGTTAGCTGGAGTACTCGCCCGATCTAAACTTTCGTTTCAACTGGCGTACTTGCTTGATCTAAACTCGAAATGTTGATACTACCTCGCGTACTAGCCTGTTCGAAACTTTCATAACAGCTGGCATTATGTCCTGATCCAAATTCGTAAAATAAATTTAAGCTGGCACACTCGCCTGATTGAAATTTCAATTTGATTGTATGAATTATTTCGCTACAAGGAAAACAAATCTCCCTGAGAGCCCGGAAGTGAGATAGCGTTTCCTATCTGATAAAGATGCTTTTAGAGGCTCTCGTATCTCCGAATGTTGACAAAATTTATGAATATCTTTTTGGGTACTTCATGAACAATGAGCGAAATAAAGGTGCGCAAAAGTTTAACTGACAAATGACCGTTAGTGCCGAATACTTTGTTCCTTCCTAACTGAAACGTGCTTTAAGCTTTCTATTTATTTTTTTTTAAACAAAATATCTATTACAATGAAGCAAACGATTGCCTGAGCTGGACTAAGGGTCCTCAACTGGCAATCATCGCCTCTACTGGACTTAAAGTCCTCAACTGGCGATCATCGCCTGAACTGGACTAAGAGTCCTCAACTGGCAATCATTGCCTCAACTGGACTTAAAGTCCTCAACTGGCGATCATCGCCTAAACTGGACTAAGAGTCCTCAACTGGCAATCATTGCCTCAACTGGACTTAAAGTCCTCAACTGGCGATAATCGCCTAAACTGGACTAAGAGTCCTCAACTGGCAATCATTGCCTCAACTGGACTTAAAGTCCTCAACTGGCGATCATCGCCTGAACTGGACTAAGAGTCCTCAACTGGCAATCATTGCCTCAACTGGACTTAAAGTCCTCAACTGGCGATCATCGCCTAAACTGGACTAAGAGTCCTCAATTGGCAATCATTGCCTCAACTGGACTTAAAGTCCTCAACTGGCGATCATCGCCTAAACTGGACTAAGAGTCCTCAACTGGCAATCATTGCCTCAACTGGACTTATAGTCCTTAACTGGCGATCATCGCCTAAACTGGACTAGTAAACTGGCATGCAAAAATACCTACCACAGGTCAACGGATTCTAGCCGTGTGAAGAAAAGTTCGGATTTCAGTTCACCTATCGCGATTGTGTTATCGCGATTGTGGGCTGCACCTTTGATAAGAAAATCACTTTTTTTGTTTCTTAACCGTCTGTTTCGAATAAGTTATTTTTAATTAGCTTAATTATATTAAAAAACTAAGGGCTTCATGCCACAACACGCAAGTTAAAAGATTTTTTCATCACCACGACGCTGATCGCCATTTTGGATTTTACAGAAGCAATCGGAGATTTCCTTGGAATTCGGATGCCTTTGTTTGTTCACTACAATTTTCACCTAGTTGGTGCCTCCTGGCAGGATCGCCATTGTAAAACACTGGATTATCACTCGACAGGAAATCTCCGATTGCCGGGTCACTTACGAACAAAACCGGCCCAGCGCTTGCTGTTGACCGTAAACGCTTCTGGTCGAGACGGTGGTGCTACACGAACTGAGGGGGAGACAGTTGTGTGTGTAAGTGCGAGGGCAAATCTTAGTAGAGATGCTAGCCGTGTTTTGACGTAACGAGGGGTCACCAAATGTAACCGCCAATGCACAAACAGAAGTTCATATATTATGGTTTATCCATTACTCACAGATACCTCTAAATGATGAAAGATGGTAACCTGTCCTGGATATGAGATATTGAAACGTGTGCCCTCATCCTCGCCGAAGGTTGATGGTTGTTTGTTGTTTGTTGCTGTTGTTATTGCCATTGCTGTGGCTGTTTGCTGCTATGATGTTGATGGAAAATTTAATTTTGAGCGTAAAACAAATTCAATAAGCAAAACACCTGCGGGAGTCCTTTGAGTCTGCCAGTGCCAGGCAGCAACTGCAAAATTCGCACAGGATAACATCGGGAAGGAAACGGAACAAGCGAAGTAGGAAGTAGGTACCTGGTATGTGAGTTCCGTACCCCTTGGCAGTTCCGTTTCGTTGCTGATGCGATCCGCGAGTGCAGAATTTTTGCTGGCTTACCCACAGCTACATATATTTATGTTTAGATAGGATGGGATGACGTATCCCCTCTCAGCCCTTCACGTTTCCACTGCCCCAAACTTAACCCATAAATTGGTGAATGTGGTAGGCCACTGGCAGTATTGTGCTGCGGTGTGACACGTCTATAAATTTTACCGAAAGTCTCATCCTCGCCACATTTCTACTGACTGAACCTCCTGGAGCTGATGAAAATACCTACATACCGATGGCCCCAGGTGAGATTTGTTAAATCAACTTCCAACCAGATCAAAACCAGACAACAGCTCGAAGGGATTCGATTTTGTACTTATTGGATAGCACTTCAATATTGCCTGCAGCTTACGGTTATGACGTTTTCAGTCATCTTCAAGACTGATTTGTGCTCGAATGGACATAATATACTCATAGTGCCTTTAGGCAATTAATATTGAAATGCATATGAAATCTGAAATCTGAATCTGAAATCTGAATCTGAAATCTGAATCTGAAATCTGAATCTGAAATCTGAATCTGAAATCTGAATCTGAAATCTGAATCTGAAATCTGAATCTGAAATCTGAATCTGAAATCTGAATCTGAAATCTGAATCTGAAATCTGAATCTGAAATCTGAATCTGAAATCTGAATCTGAAATCTGAATCTGAAATCTGAATCTGAAATCTGAATCTGAAATCTGAATCTGAAATCTGAATCTGAAATCTGAATCTGAAATCTGAATCTGAAATCTGAATCTGAAATCTGAATCTGAAATCTGAATCTGAAATCTGAATCTGAAATCTGAATCTGAAATCTGAATCTGAAATTTGAATCTGAAATCTGAATCTGAAATCTGAATCTGAAATCTGAATCTGAAATCTGAATCTGAAATCTGAATCTGAAATCTGAATCTGAAATCTGAATCTGAAATTTGAATTTGAAATCTGAATCTGAAATCTGAATCTGAAATTTGAATCTGAAATCTGAATCTGAAATCTGAATCTGAAATCCGAATCTGAAATCTGAATCTGAAATCTGAATCTGAAATCTGAATCTGAAATCTGAATCTGAAATCTGAATCTGAAATCTGAATCTGAAATTTTCCACCAGCAGTACCACCAAGAAGAACGTTGTTCGTGAAAAATAAAATGAGAATCAAATAATCGACCGAAACCCCCGCCATCCATTTGCTTCGATATAGCCCAACCAGAAAATCTTTATTCCTACCATTTGGCAGAAACTATTCTCAGCTTTCTTTTGCTCTCTTTTCTCAGTTCGAAATTTCCGAATCGAGCGATTCCTTCGGACGAGTTAAATAAAGTGGAAACAACTTTTATTGCACCAATGCATTTGTGAAGCTACTTGCAGAAGTATTGTTTCTGTTCGTTGTTGTTGCTGTGTTATTTTCCGCCGATAGCCTTTCGTATTCCCGAGAAAGTTGCTTTCTTCCTTCGAGAAGGAATAGTTCCTTTTTTTGTTTGCTTTTTTATTCATTCGCAACTTTGGCACTGTTTCGATCAGCTTTGCCAAGTTTTTACTGTTTTGTTTTGCTTTTTTCGATTGTTTATTCCAGTACCTACGTTTACGTTACGAGTTAAGCTGTCGTTACAAACCATTTCTGTGCTTAAAACGCGTTGAAACATTATTTGGTGAGAAATTTGCAATCAATTAGGAAATGTAATTTTCGTTTTCGTAAGCTGACTTTCCCAAAAGATAAAATTGAGATTTTTATATTCCTATCCAAATTTTGAGCAGTGCATAGTTTTCGAATTAAAATCGAAAAAAAAAACAATACTATCCAATTCGCGCAAAACACCGTTGGCAATAAATCTCAAGCAAGCCCACAACTTCAATCCACCTACACAGCTTCCAATTGGTCCAAAAACCCTCTTCCGGTTTTTCTAACTATATAGCAAGTACTGAAACTTCGTTACAGAGTGGTAGTCCAGTGGACCTTCAGGTTGGGGAATCATTTTGGGCGAGGAACCAGTTTCCGGTCAACTGAAACGCAAGATGAGGAAAAAGGGATATGGGTGGACAAGGAGGTCTCAAAACTTGCCAACAGGCTCTAAGCGACTTTCAATTGTTTTCCATGCACCTCGGCGCACATTTGAAATCAGGAGAAGCCCATCAGCAGAAGACCCTATCAGCACCCTTTTCCGTGGCCTCCAGTTTCTTGCTTCCGCTCACAACAAGCCGAAAAATGGAAGAAGGATTTTACTCAGCAAAACTTTTGATGACGAGGTGGGTGAGTGCGATGCAAATTTTGCAAATAATCAGCATTGAATGCGGAGTTTTGACCTATCATTTTGTTGTGTTCCTTGACTTTGGATTACTCAACAACAACAACAAACTTCGCTAAAAAGTACTTTTCACATCTATTACGATACACTTCGAAATTTCACCATACTAGTAGTCCAGGTTTCATGAGCACGATTTGACCACCGTATTTGGTTAATAGGGTGTCCTATTATGTTTAAGCACGATTTAAAATTAACAGTAAAAACACAATTCAGGAGCAAATCCCACTTTTTTCACTTTTATGTTCTTTATAGTCTTCTTTTACAGTGCAGCCATAAAAAAAGAGATTCCAATCAATTATTGATCGAAGACTGCTCATAAGCTTCAGCACAGACTGATTTGCGATGTTTTTGACAACTTTTTTCAGACTTTTGCAAAGTTTTCGAATGATTGTGAAGGTTTTACATGATTTCTCAAAAAGGATTTGGTATGGGCCTAAATTTTTCAGTAAAAGTTGATGTCTCCGTCTCGTCAACACTTTGGCCATCCCGATCAGGGGAATACTGGTCACCTGGAAGCGTTTTGTAACTTTCAAGAGGTTTCGTCGTCGATGAAAACGTACACCGGTTTTCCACACAACAGTTGATCATATAATTTACGAGCAGCTTATTTCTGACTCCGCTTCGCCTTCTTCTGCTTCTTATATGTCAACAAACGAAACTGAGAGGGTATTCCACTTTTTGGTCACATCCCGAACTGAGGCAGTCTTCCTATTCACAGGCGAAAGCACGCATGACTTTCCGGTCCAAAGTTTTGTCCACCGGACCCGGTTTCCGCCCAGATTGTTTTGTCCTCGAAGCTGCTCTTCTCCCCATATTTTCGAATCGGATTTGGAACCGCTCCAATGCGTACTTCATTTCCACCAATTGACTCACCGAAAAGTTGGGGAAAGTAGACCATTATTGTGCACGATATTGTTGCGCTTTTCCGAGGAAATACTTTTCATTTTCACAGTTGTTATGAAAACTGATACTCACGATACACAGAGTTTTAAATTAAACAGTAAACATCAACATCCAGAAGAAATCAGCTCTTTAAACGTCATCTGGAATGAGCAGGGTTGTTTCACAGTCGTTCTTAGACATAATGGGACTTTCTATATGTTGTCGGTGAACAGCTTTTATACTTTGTCGACACAAGTTCCGTTTGAATCAGATAAAATAAAACTGAAGACGGCCTCTCGCAAAGACTTCATTGTTTTTTTACGGAACCTTTGCTACAGAAAGAGGCTTTAGGAGTGTTTCGCTTCTGATCACTACCTTCATTTTCGCCCAGGATGATGTCTTATGTACTTTCTGCGCTGTAGATGTGTTGTATTACCTACAGCCCCGAGGAGTTAATTTCGATGTAGTGTCGCATCATACGAGGGAAGCTGCGAGGATAAAACAAGATCTTCTTAGCAGTAGACCTTGCAAGAAGAAGGTTAATAACTGTCACCGACACTCACGGGATACCCTCCGGAGTAGAGAGGCTTTCGGCTCCGGACCATTTTCATGAGTCGGTGTAAGATGTCTTCACCCTCGGAAAATATCCGAGTCGTAGCGTTAAACAGTTCTGAATGTGTGATGTGACAGGTGGAGTCCCAACCTAGGGTTGTAAGCCAAAGGCAAAGTAAAAGACCTGTCAACAGTCGGAGTGGACTAACCTCATCGGCAGGGATTGTCGAGTATAGTGCATCTGACCCACCGTTGAAGCGCGAAAACTGATAAGCCAAGAGTCCTAACGAGGAGAGGTCGGATTCCAAAACGAAGAGGAGAGGTCATTGCTTGGGAGGTTTTTCTATTACCATGGTAGTAAATTCGAAGAAGGAATTTCGAGTCCCGTGTCTCTCCAGCTAACCTGGGTGGCCCGGCGTATACTAATTCCTTGACTTGCGTACACTCATCCGTACACTAAATAATACGCCCTGATCACCCATCCATGGGGTAGTGGCCCAAGAATACTGTCCCGGGGTCACTGGCTAATGCTGTAAGAAGCCCTAAATTCCGCAACTGACCGATGACGATAAAGGTAAGTGAACATGGAATATTCGGACGGTCATATTGGAACATAATCAACCAAGATCCAAGGTGCGCTGCTTATGGGAGCGCGAAAACCGTGCATAAAACCGTGGCTATGGTAGTCTGTGGGGCACCGGGACAAACCCCACATTATTGCAGTTCTTACACTGCACTACAGCAGGACATTCGCGCAGTCGACTTGTGAAATTCACAAATGATTCAAAAAACTATTAAAATTAACGTACGAAACACAGCTCTTATCCGCTTGGAGCTAGGGGTCTACGAGTATCTTCTGTTAAGCTTGCTCTGCGAAGTAGTTCCACCTTCAGAGTGGTGCATAGTAGAAACGTGTCGGTATTACTGCAAATGTACGGCCGAGAGAACTACCCCTTATCCCGCTTATGACCATGAACTCTCTATAGAAAACCGCCTCTATTTGGCCAAGGTGTGATGCTAGACCGAGATAAGCCTGTTGGTCGCAGAATTACGTCAGTCTCTAACGGTAGCCTGTGAGGCACTAGGACACACTCCACAGTGTTCCAGTCCTTACTGCGCTAAGCAGGTCACTGGGGCAGTGGACCGTACTTTTTACCTCGCTACTCGTAGGACCAGAATGTCAACAAGAATACATAAAAACGTAAAGACGATGGAACGGAGAATGGCAAGAGCCAGAATCCGTTCAGTGGGGGTGGCCTTAGGCGCACACCGGTTGGGCAACCTGCCAACCCGGTGGGCCCGACGGTGGAGTCATGAAGCGCTGGAAGAACTGCTAAGTTCCCCGGAATTTCAAAAGACTTTCATCGCAGCCAATAAAGCTGTGGTGAAATCTTGCAGAACCCGAGGGCACGTATGTAGATGTCTTCAGACGTGAATCTCGCCAATCTCGGCGATAACGTCCGGAGAATCCATTGGACCCGCATCGGCGAGATAACTCTGGAAATTGAGCGTGGCGCGGGAAACTCCAACGGAACCTTGAAGGTTAAAACGGCCGAAGTTCTTGGTGACAAGGCCGAGGTACGTGCCCTGCGTAAAGATGTGACCATCCGGATTAAAAACCTGTACGAGGTCACAACAGACGAGGAACTACGAGTGGACTGGTCAAGCAGTGTAAAATCCGCTCGGAAGAGATGTCAGTTTGTTTGAGGAATGCTCCTCTATCTCTCATAGATCTGGAATGCAGGTCGGGCTGGTGAAGCTACCGGTTGCATCAGCAAACTCAACACTTAAGTGAGGGTGGCTAAAGGTGGGATGATCTATCTGTCAGATATCCATTTCCAAGCTACCGGACATGTGCTTCAAGTGCACGGAGTTCGGCCATAAGTCGTTCGACTGCACTGGGCAAGACAGAAGTTGCATATGCTGGCGCTGCAGCGAAACCAGCCACAAGTCGGCCAACTGCAAAAGGCCATGTTCTCGCTGTAGACCACGCTGCTGGCAACCCTAGGTGCCCGGCCTATAAAAAAGCGCAGGTGGTAACACCTCGGGCGCCGAGAGCATAGAGATCGTCCAACTCAACCTCAATCCCTGCTATACAGCACACCAGCTGTTGCGGCAGATGACAGTTGAGGAAAAGTTGAGCATCGCACTAGTGACAGACCTATATCGTAGAGCTTCGGATGGAATAATAATTTGGATGACAGCTGATGCCAAACTAGCCGAGATATGGGTAACGGGTAGTTTTCCCATACAAAAGGTGGTGATAGGCAAAATTATTGGGATCTACTTCTGTAGCTACTATGCTCCCTCAAGATGGCCCTTGGAGAGGTTCGACTCTATGGTTGACAAGATTGTAGAGATGCTTACGGAGCTCCATTGTTATAGCTGGCGACTTTAACGAGTGGGCCGAGGAATGGGATAGCCGTCTCACAAACCCCAGTGATCAAATCCTTTTAGAACCCCTGGCAAGAACAGGAGCGAGCCTACCATAGATGTTATCTTCGGTAGCCCGAGGTTGGTGTGAGATCGGACAGTTAACGTGAGTCTAGGACAGGTGAACGCCTCTGGAAGACAACACAATTCGACCAGAACGTCTTCGTTGAAGTGTTGCATTGGGAGAGGAACCAGGTTGTCCAGGTTCCTCAGCTGAAAACTGACGATGATGGTACTAACTCGCACTAGCGATGCTGCGATGACGAGAAGGGCCAAGCGTAAAGACACTAGGCCACCCTTCTACTCGTGGACAGAGGAAATCGCGGGTCTGCGCGCCGACTATCATAGAACAAGGCGTGGGATGCAGAACGCAAGGACCCAAGAAGGGAGAGCGGAACTTAGGCCACTCTTCAGACGCGCGAGATCAGCCCTGCGCAGGGCCATCAATGCAAGCAGGGCACGTTTCAAACAACTTTACCGTGACGCCAACGACTGTCCATGGGGCGATGCCTATCGAAGAGCGATCATCAACGAGCTGTTTCCACAGCAGGATGTTACCCGCTGACCAACAATCCCGTACGACTGGGAAACCAGCATGGAGGAGACGATTACGATGGATGAACTTCGCGAAATCGCCAAGTCTCTCCAACCAAGGAACACCCCCGGACCGGACGGCATCCCGAATATCGCGGTGAAGGCCGCCATCAGGGAGTTCCCCGAAATGTTCCGGTCATCATTGCAACGGAGCGAGAGTTCCCTGACACGTGGCAGAAACTAGTCCTTCTGCCAAAACCGGGTAAGCCTCCAGGAGACTCATCGGCGTACCGGCCGATCTGTTTACTGGACATAGCGGGTAAGGTCCTAAACAAGGTGATTCAGAACCGACTCCAGAGGTACACTGAATGTGAGTACGGACTCTCGGAGAAACAGTTTGGTTTTCGTAGAGGACGCAGTACCGTAGATGCCATCCGCTCTGTCATTGAGATAGCAGACAAAGCCAGGTTAACGAAGAGGAGAGGGTTCCGTTTTTGCGCGGTGGTCACTCTGGACGTGAAGGACACTTTCAACAGCGTCAGTTAGACAGCGATTGCGTCGTCACTTATCCAAATGAAAACCCCGGCATATCTGTGCATAGGCTTGTGGGAAGTTATTTCCACAATCGCCGACTACAGTTTATGACCTGCGAGGTCATGGCCACGGCCGCACTCACAAGGATAATGTCAAACTCCTCGGCCATCCGCTGTAGCAAGAGGAGAATACTGTCAAGCGCGACCACGTCAATCTTGTGGTACGGAGCAGCGGCCTGAAGGCAGGCCCTGGGAAGACAATGTAACCTGCAGAGACTTAGCAGCGTTCAGCGGTTGATGAACCTGCAGGTTATCAATGGATACCGGACCATCTCGTCCGAAGCCAGCAGGCGTCATGCCCATCTTGGTTTTGTTAGAGGAGTATGTCTATTGTTTCGACAATAAAGACACGCTCAACGCACAAGAACTGGCAGCAGCTGTGGGTACGAATTCCAACAACTGGCATGCGGTCTGCCATGGGTTCATCCGGATCGTGACTGCCCTACAGAGAAGCTGTAGTCAATGGCAATCCGCCAACAGTGTAGGATGACTCCATTGCCGGAGAGCGCCTGAGTAGTGTGCGTATGGTCCTTGATCGAAGCTACAAATATGAGGCATCCACTGTCGGGGGATACCCACCGGGCGATGCTGAGCGTCCGACCCCACAGTGTGAAACTACAAAGATAAGGCAATATCTACTGCGTAGCGAATGCCATGAGTACGCCGCGTTCGTCCACCTTCGAGGGGTATCTGAGTAGTGCGGCTCCCAACGATCGAAGCTGCGGAAATAAGACTTTACCTATGGTAAAGTGGTATGTGCACGTCAACCTCTAGTCGATGCAAGAAGGGGTCGAATCTCGAGTCGTAAGAGGAGAGATCAGGCTTCGAGTCGCGAAGATAAGAGATTTATGTGGGAACCTCGAGTGATTACAAGGAGTCGTCAGACCTCAAATTGTGAAGAGGAGAGATATTGCTTGAATGGCTTTGAGATAGAGTATCGCCGTGGAGCACACTTACAGTAAATCGTATGAACTCTCACCATTAAAGGTTAGTTCAACCACAACCTCGCATAGGTCATTGACCTCAGGTGGATTTGACGATATGGGAGGTATACGTGGGTATGAGTTGTCCCACTGTACCGATGGTGATCAGCTAATATGAATGTATGTATGTGGGGAGTTCATCATGGGTGCACAGATTCACCGCAGTTTTTGCCTGAGTAAATATGTGCTTACATGTATTATTTAGACTGTTTAGTCCGAGAAATCTCCAATGCAACGTGCACCGTGCCTGAATCAGGAGGATTCCCTTCCCCACATTTCTCAGATGGTAAATATGCCAGATATGCCAGAGTTCGTTTACCATTGTTTTTATTAGGGAATGTTCACTGCACAGTTGAATCAGAATTTTCAAAACCATCCAATATCCAAACTATAAAAAAATCGCATCCTTCTGTAAGTAAGGTGTAATTATTGCTTAACTGATCTATTTTCCATTCATGGTGTATATTTATGTCCTGTGTCGGTATTTTCCATCACATTTTTCAATGCTTTTTGTTTTGATTCACGTCAGTGTTTTTACACCTGCCAGACAAAAAATTCTCTCAAACATTCGTATTTTCATACCGGGAGGGCACGATGCCATTCCCGGAATCTGCCCGGTCACATATCAATCTACTAGTTTTTCCCCGGCACAATCCCACGGTATTCCAGCCAGAGCGTCATCAGCCCCAACTGATCATCACCGAGTGAGCCTGTCTGGCTCTGGGTTCTCCTGGTTTGTTATTGTTGCCTCTGTTGTTGTTCTTTTCGGTTCGGTGCTATACTATCTAGTAGTTTTCAGTGTGGTGTGGTCGTTCGGGCAGGCACAAATTTATGTTTGTTGTTGGCAAATTCTGCTCGTAAATCATCAGAAAAAAGGTGGGGAGGAGGGTGTCCTGTTGTAACTCTGTAGGATTGCATACATAGGTATTACGTAGGGATAGAAGCGCGAAGGGTCGGGTGCAGTGGGTGCTGCTGTTCAGGAAAACTGCAAGAAACTGGAAAGCTGGCCAACTTGTAAACTGCAGTTGCACATTTTCCGGAACAACTTCACCCTGCTGCTCCTCGATACCGGTTATAAACAAACAACTTCATTTGCCCTCTTCTCCCGATTGTTGTTGGTTTTTGGGCTGTGTACTGCTGAATGGTGCAGAGTTTGTGGCTTATGGCCATGCGGTTTAGCCTACATTTTGTCGCGAACGGGCGGTTTTAGCCTTTGCAAACTTCTGCTCCGGGCGTGGGTGGGTAGCCCTGGCTGCGATATCTACTGGTTGGTTGCCGTTGGATCTCCTCTCATAACTTGTGTAATTAAAAGATCCATCCGAGCCATGGTAAACGGGCATAATTTTTTGGCGTGGGGGTGAGTGGCCGAAGCTCGAAAAGTTTTCTCGCAACATAGACAAGAAACTTTGTGTTCGGTGCAGAAGCTAATGAAAAGTGTATCTTATGGAAATTCGTGAAATTGAAAATGTCACCAACAGTGGAAATTCACCAAATTGAGATAGACTGATTTTTCCTTTTCATACCGTACAATTTGTTATGAATAAAGTGGCACTGCCTTGCTTGCTGACAGCATACCCTCAGGATGGTAAAAAGTCAGAGGAAATGCAATTTCCAAATTCAAATACCCCAAGTGGCAAATATTGTTATCTGAATTGAGTCGGTTTAACCTTAAAAAGACTGAGTCGAGAAAAGTTCTACATTTATCGTCGACACAATCTCGGTCATGTGCGGAGCTAAAGTTAAAAAGGTACACAACTAATTAATCAGGGAAAATTGGGAGAAAAATCCCCCAAAAAGATCAACCACAAGCCTTCAAGGGTTGAGAATATCTCTTAACCACAAACCCCAAAAAAGAAAAGTGAACCCGACATAGCAGATTCCCGTTCAAACCGGGCTTGTTACCATTAACAATGCGAAACACGCCATTCAGAATGTAGAATCGAATGGAAGCACCAAAAAAAAAAAAAAAAAAAAACCAGCAAAGGAACGGAATCTTCCTGTGTATACAACACATACACTTTACCGAAGTGCATAACTTTTTCCGGCTTCCTGGAGATGAAATTGCAGCCAGAGCAGCCGCCGGCGAGCAATGGCAACCAACTTTATGCATACAAAGTAACGAAACGACCGACGATGATGACGTAAAATCTTGTGAGCCTGTTCGGATGGAAGTTCGCTCTCCCCCCCCCCCCCCCCCTCCCCATTCTGATGGAACAGGCAGGTGACAGAGAGTTTTTAAAGTCGGAAAGAAAATTCTGAATGGCATTTGGTTTCCTTGATACTGATTTTCAATTCTAGAGTTTATCTTTCTCAAATATTCCAAGTATCATTTAACTTTCTCTATTCGATTGAGTCGTACATAAATCAAACGTTATAAATTATTCATAAATGTGATTCAGGAAACTTAACTGTTACATTCCAGTCATTGGTCCTGGTACCCATAAATTTACTCTCAACACCGGAAAACATTTCGAATGATTGATGATAAAACCAGCTAACCCATTGACTCTGGCGGGTTAAAACTATCCAGAAGGCCGAATGTAAAGCCAGAAAATTTTCTGACGTCGTCGTTGTCGTCGTTGTTGTAATCATCGGACAAATTTGAGAGGTGAGGGGGGATGTTTTTCGAAATATTAAGAGAGCGAAAAACAGAGAATAACAACAACTGCCGTCAGCCAAAGTTAACCTCAAAATTTCTCAGCTGATGGGCAAATGAGAACCTCCCCTCCCCCCAAGCAATTTCCCTCGAAAATCTCCAGGGGGATGTCGTGGTGCAGAGGAAATGTGAGGGAAACCACAGCATCAGACATCCTTCCTTGAAAATGTGCACCAGGGGTAGTTTATACTGTCGGGTTGTTCTAACTGTTCTGGGTTTACTGGATTGCCCAATGCTAGAAAGTGCAATCCCCATGATGGGCCGGGATTCCTATGCAAATGTACATACACCATACACAGGACAACATTTGCTGATACTGGCGAAAAAGCCTGGTGCTTTGGGGAAAACTGTGCTATCCCGTAGAGTTTATCATACCGAAAATGTTTGAATTATTCAAGAAAGATAAAAACTTGTGGAACTGCTACTGATCCCAGCAGAGTATCTGGTGGATTGAGGTGGAGTTTTCAATTGAATTGATATATACAAACTAGATTATGCAATAATTTCTAGAAAACTTAAATTATAAAATCAAAAAGCCTAATACATATTCATAAAAAAAAGTTCTATCAGAAATTTTGAGTTGAAACAATAATAGTAAATATTTGTTTAGTTCATTGAAAGAAAAACTTAAAATGATTTCTATTTTTGTGTCAATTTTTTCACGTCTGTGTTATACTTCTGTCATTTTGGTGTTATTTTTGTTTAAGATTTGTGACAATTTTGTTTTTTTTGTAATTTTTTGTCAACTTTTTGTAATTTTTGTGACATTTTTGGTAAATTTTGTGCCCTTTTTGGCATTTTTTGTGTCATTCCAATATCATTCTTGTGTCATTTTTGTGTATTTTTAATTTTTGTGTCGTTTTTGTGACACTTTTGTACCATGATTGTGCCATTTTCGTGTCATTTTTGAGTCAAGTTCTTGTGTTATTTTTGTGTCGTTTTTGAGTTTATTTAAACGTGAGTAACTTTTATGTAATTTTTCTGTAATTTTTGTATCATATCATTGAAGCAAATTTTGTCATTTTTGTGCTTCAATTGTTCCCTTTACGTGTCAATTTTGTGTCATTTTTATATAATTTTTGTGTCATATTTGTATCATTTTTGTGTCATTTTTATATTATTTTTGTGTCATTTTTGTGTCATTTTTGTGTCAATTTTGTGCCTTTTTGTGTTATATTCTTGTGTCAATTTTGTGCCAGTATTATGCCATTTTCGTGTCATTTTTGTGCCATTTCAGTGTATTTTTTTTGTAAATTTTGTCATTTTTGTACCATTTTTATACCATTTAATTGTAATTTTTGTGTCATATTTTTGTAATTTTTGTGCCGTTTTTGTGTCATATTTCGTTATTGTTCGTGTTATTTGTCCCATTATTGTGCCATTTCCGTACCAATATTGTGTCAATATTGTGTCATTTTTGTGTCATTTTTGTATCATTTTGGTGTCACATTTTTGTTCTTTCTGTGTCAATTTTGAATAAATATAAATGCTGTTTTTGTGCCATTTTTGTATTTTTTGTTCTGTCATATTCTATACTTTTTTGTCATTTTTGTTTGTGAAATTTTATTTTTTATGTCATTTTTCCATTATTGTATCTTTTTTATCTAACTTTTGTTATTTTTGTGTCATTTTTAAGCATTTTTGAGTTTCAATTTTGTGCCATTTTTGTGTCATTTTTGTATCATTTTTGTGTAATTTTTGTTACTCTTTTGTGTCATATTTTCTACATTTTTATACTTTTGTAATTTTTGTTATTTTTTGTAGACTTCTTATGTCATTTTTCTCATCTTTCCATATTTTTGTTATTTTATTTCATTTTGTATCATTTTGGTGTCATATTTTTGTAATTTTTGTAATTTTTGTAATTTTTGTAATTTTTGTAATTTTTGTAATTTTTGTAATTTTTGTAATTTTTGTAATTTTTGTAATTTTTGTAATTTTTGTAATTTTTGTAATTTTTGTAATTTTTGTAATTTTTTGTAATTTTTGTCATTTTTTGTAATTTTTGTAATTTTTGTAATTTTTGTAATTTTTGTAATTTTTGTAATTTTTGTAATTTTTGTCATTTTTGTCATTTTTGTCATTTTTGTCATTTTTGTCATTTTTGTCATTTTTGTCATTTTTGTCATTTTTGTCATTTTTGTCATTTTTGTCATTTTTGTCATTTTTGTCATTTTTGTCATTTTTGTCATTTTTGTCATTTTTGTCATTTTTGTCATTTTTGTCATTTTTGTCATTTTTGTCATTTTTGGCATTTGTGTCATTTTTGTCATTTTTGTCATTTTTGTCGTTTTTGTCATTTTTGTCATTTTTGTCATTTTTGTCATTTTTGTCATTTTTGTCATTTTTGTCATTTTTGTCATTTTTGTCATTTTTGTCATTTTTGTCATTTTTGTCATTTTTGTCATTTTTGTCATTTTTGTCATTTTTGTCATTTTTGTCATTTTTGTCATTTTTGTCATTTTTGTCATTTTTGTCATTTTTGTCATTTTTGTCATTTTTGTCATTTTTGTCATTTTTGTCATTTTTGTCATTTTTGTCATTTTTGTCATTTTTGTCATTTTTGTCATTTTTGTCATTTTTGTCATTTTTGTCATTTTTGTCATTTTTGTCATTTTTGTCATTTTTGTCATTTTTGTCATTTTTATCATTTTTGTCATTTTTGTCATTTTTGTCATTTTTGTCATTTTTGTCATTTTTGTCATTTTTGTCATTTTTGTCATTTTTGTCATTTTTGTCATTTTTGTCATTTTGTCATTTTGTCATTTTTGTCATTTTTGTCATTTTTGTCATTTTTGTGATTTTTGTCATTTTTGTCATTTTTGTCATTTTTGTCATTTTTGTCATTTTTGTCATTTTTGTCATTTTTGTCATTTTTGTCATTTTTGTCATTTTTGTCATTTTTGTCATTTTTGTCATTTTTGTCATTTTTGTCATTTTTGTCATTTTTGTCATTTTTGTCATTTTTGTCATTTTTGTCATTTTTGTCATTTTTGTCATTTTTGTCATTTTTGTCATTTTTGTCATTTTTGTCATTTTTGTCATTTTTGTCATTTTTGTCATTTTTGTCATTTTTGTCATTTTTTCCATTTTTGTCATTTTTGTTATTTTTTGTAATTTTTGTTATTTTTGTTTTTTTTTCCATTTTTGTTTACTTGACGATTTAATCTATTTCCATTATTTTATTGTTTAAAGCATGAGAATTGAACCAAGAACATTGTTATTTGGTTTTGCAAATCGCAATGGTATTTCAAAAATTTAATCATTCAGTCTATATTTACTTCTTCCGAACAATCTTCAACCTTGAAAGTTTTTTTTCCGCTCAAGTAAACTGCAAAACCGGCGAAGCAGGAATATTCCGCATTCAAGCGCCGAAACATTGAGGCTAATTTAATCAATCGTCCCTACTATCCCTTTGGCCAACCGAAATCTGAGAACCCCAAAACTTCCAAAGTTAAATAAATCTGTGAGGCTCATAGTAAAAGTTTCGATGAATACCTGCCTCCGGGGAATCGTTTCTTTTTGGCTTTTCTTTGGCTTCCGCGAGAAAGAAAAATATCAGTTGAGGTGTTTTTTTAACCTTCAAAATTCAACGAAAAACATTTTAATTTTCAGATTTAGGAAAAACCCTCTCAAAACAGATCGTTTGTTCATTTTTCATTTTTTTTTCTTTTCATTTGTTTGTTTGGGTAATGGTTTGAATATAATTTTCCTTTCGAGCAACCTTCGTAATCATCGCAGCTGCACACACATCCATACTTAGCATTTGATGAGTACCTTTCATATCCGTGATAAAAGTAAACCCCCAATAAATCACCGAAATGGCCTCTGTCATCCCTTCTTCCGGATGTCTCGGCAGTATTTTTAAACCGGCCCGGTCGGCACCGGCTTATGTCAATCAAACCAAACGCAAACGATTCGCACAAACTAAACGAATGGATTCATCCGCCCGAATTAGGCCTTAGAATTCGGGATGGGATCAGTTGTCAGCAGTTGTCCCGCCTCGTGTGTGCGTGCATTTCAGGAGAGATGTCACTTTCGTTGCCGTCAACACAAACGACGTAAGCTCAATCTTTCTTTCTCTCTGAGCGTTGGCTGTCATCGGGTATGAAATAAAACAAATTTACCCTTTTGAACGCGGAATAAAAAGGCCAAGCACGTGCCCCTTTCGGGTTTTTTGTCCTCTTTTTTGGAGACAAATAAAATCGAAGCAAAAGTTCACCCGGACGACACGACGACGCACGGCATCGTTGATGGATCCTGAATTTTCCCAAATGAGACACATTGGCTACGTGTGAATCGGTTGGGGGTTGTTGGTCCTTCGAGCCGGCTACAATTGAAGGTGCCGACCAGGACAAATCCCCAATCGGTGCGACATGAATAGAATGTAATCAATGCCACCCCCTTCCTTTCCTTTTCGACTCTCACCTTCGGAAAGATTAGAACAGGAGAAATGGGAAAAGAAAGTTCCACCTTGTATTGGAGAGACGGCTTGGAAAATGTAAGGAGGTTTGTAAAAGTTTCGGTCGGTTGGCTGATGGACCGTTTTCCTACGGCTTCGATTTTCGGTAGAGGTCAAACAGATTCGTTTGTGTCTAGGATTTCCCGGGTCAAATTTTAATTCTATTCCCAATCGGCAAACCATCAGTAATTTCGCGAGGAGAAGATGACGAGTGATGGTTCATGAGAGGAATAGTAATGAATATCATGGTCGGAGAAACAAAACAATCATCAATGGGATACAGCCAATGATATTTCGCAATTTTGGTTACAAGGTCATTGGAGAGATTCAATTTTACCTCAATCAATCAACTTATCAGCACAATATCATTCTAAGTGTCTTCAAATTTTCAAGCAAATAACTCGATGAAAGATTTGTAGGCAGAAACTCATAAATGTGTCGAAACTTGAAGCTGATACTCATCATTTGAAGCGCGACAATTTCAGAGTTCGTTCTCATTGGATTTCTTCGGATATAAACTCTTGTTTTGATTTGGCAGCGCAAATTTTTAAGGCTGCTGCTGTGGATTGATTGTTTTGGTTTGGCCTTCCCGAGGAAAAAGACGCAAATTTTAAAGGCTCCTGCTGTAGATTGTTTGTTTTGGTATGGCCTTCCGGTGGAAAAAGACGGATTGACTTAGGAAGCGTAGATTCTAAAGGCTGCTGCTGCTGATTGTTTGTTTTGATTTAGCCTTCCGGTAGAAAAAGGCGGAATTGGCTTAGTAAGCGCAGATGTTTAAGGCTCCTGCTGTGGATTGTTTGTTTTGATTTGGTCTTCCGGTGGATGAAGACGAATTGACTAAGGAAGTGTAGATTTTTCAGGCTGCAGATTGTTTGTTTTGATTTGGCCTTGCGGTGAAACAATAACGGATTGACTAATGAAGCGCAGATTTCTAAGGCTGCTGCTGCTGATTGTTTATTTTGATTTCTTCCGGTGAAAAAGACGAAATGACTAAGGAAGCGCGGATTTTTAAGGCTGTTGCTGCTGATTGTATGTTTTTATTTGGCCTCCGGTGGAAAAAGACGGGTTGACTTAGGAAGCGCAGATTCTAAAGGCTGCTGCTGCTAATTGTTTGTTTTGATTTAGCCTTCCGGTAGAAAAAGGCGGAATTGGCTTAGGGAGCGCCGATTATTAAGGCTGCTGCTGATTGTTTGTTATGATTTGGCCTTCAGGCAAGAAAAGACGGATTGGCTTAGGATGCGCAGATTTTTAAGACAGCTTCTGTTGGTTATTTGTTTTGATTTTACTTTCCGGTGGAAAAAGACAAATTGGCTTAAAATGCGCAGATTTTTAAGGCTGCTGCTGTGGATTGTTTGTTTTGATTTGGTCATCCGGTGGATCAATACTAATTGACTAAGGAAGTGCAGATTTTAAAGGCTGCTGCAGCTGAATGATTGTTTTTATTTGGCCTCCGGAGGAAAAAGACGGATTGACTTAGGAAACGCATATTCTTAAGGCTGCTGCTGCTGATCGTTTGTATTGATTCATCCTTCCGGTGGAAAAAGACGGAATAGGCTTAGGAAGCGTAGATTACTAAGGCTGCTGCTGATTGTTTGTTATGATTTGGCCATCTGGTGGAAAAAGATGGATTGGCTTAGGAAAGCTTCTTTTGATTGTTTATTTTGCTGTTGATTGATTGATTTGATTTAGCTTTCTGGTGGAAAAGATGGATTGGCTTATTTAGAAAGCGCAGATTTTTAAAGCTGCTGCTGTGGATGGTTTGTTTTGATTTGGCCTTCTGGTGGATCAAGACGGATTGGATTAGAATGCGCAGATTTTTAAGACTGCTGCTGATTGATTGATTTGATTTGGCCTTCCGGTGGATGAAGACGGTTTGGCTTAAGAAGCGCAGATTTTCAAAGCTTCCACTCCTTTTTTTGTATTGATTTAACTTTCCGGTGGAAAAAGACGGATTGGCTTAGGAAGCGCAAATTATAAAGGTTGCTGCTGATTGTTTGTTATGATTTGGCCTTCCGGTGGAAAAATACTGATTGGCTTAGGATGTGCAGATTTTTAAGACAGCTTCTCTTGATTGTTTGTTTTTCTGTTGATTGATAGATTTGTTTTGGCTTTTCGTTGGAAAAGACGGATCGACTTGTTTAGAAAGCGCAGATATTTAAGGCTGCTGCTGTGGATGGCCTGGCGGTCACGCCAGATCTCTCTACGAACAAAAATCCGAATCTTCAACTCAAACGTCAAATCCGTATTGCTGTACGGGTGCGAAACTTGGTGCACATATGCGGTGACGACGCGAAAACTGCAAGTATTTGTAAACCGCTGCCTGCGGAACATCATCCGCGCTTGGTGGCCTGGTAACTGGATCTCGAATGAGGAACTACATCGCCGGTGTCATCAAAGGGCGCTAGAAATCGAGATTCGGGAACGTAAGTGGAGATGGATTGGGCACACGCTGCGAAAAGATGAAAACGAGATTTGCAGAGAGGCGCTTGACTGGAATCCAGAAGGTCATCGAAGAAGAGGCAGGCCCAGAAACTCGTGGCGGCGAAGCCTAGCCGCTGAAATCCGAACTGTCGACGAGAATCTTGACTGGGACCAGGTGAAGTCGCTGGCTCCGGATCGTCAACAGTGGAGGTCTTTTACCACGGCCCTATGCACCGGAGGATCGGCGCGGGATCATTAAGTAAGTAAGTAAGTAAGTAAGCTGTGGATGGTTTGTTTTGATTTGGCCTTCCGGTGGATCAGGACGGATTGGCTCAGGATGCGCAGATTTTTAAGGCTGCTGCTGATTGATTGATTTGATTTGGCTTTCCAGTGGATAAAGACAGATTGACTAATGAAGCGCAGATTTTTAAGGCTCCTGCTGCTGATTGATTGATTTGATTTAACTTTCCAGTGGATAAAGACGGATTGACTAAGGAAGCGCAGATTTTTTAGTCTACTGCTGGTTGTTTGATTTGATTTGGCTTTCCGGTGGATAAAGACGGTTTGACTTTGGAAGCTCAGATTTTTAAGGCTTCTTCTACTTATTTTTTTTTTTTTTTTTTTTTTTTGTTTCGATTATAGTCGTTTTACCATCTTTATGGCATTCGCGACTTTATCAACGTTACAGTTGGCGGATCGTTATTGAAAAACTTATCCGGTACAACTGTGTTCGATTTTTACTCTTGGGCTCGAACTCGCGGACATCGGCTCAGGAGACAACAGACTTGCCAACTGAGCTATATCACAAGCCCATTCTTCTACTTATTGTTTGTTTTGATTTGGCCTTACAGTGGAAAAGACGGATTGGCTTAGGATGCGTTGATTTTCAAGTCTGCTGCTGATTGATTGATTTGATCTTCCGGTGGATAACAACAGTTTGGCTTAACAAGCGCAGATTTTTAATGCTTCCGCTGTTGATTTGACTTTCCGATGGAACGAGACGGATTGGCTTAGGAAGCGCAAATTTTTAAGGCTTCTACTGTGGATTGTTTGATTTGATTTAGCCTTCCGGTGGAAAAATACGGATTGGCTCAGGTAACGCAGATGTTAAGACTGCAGCTGATTGATTGATTTGATTTAGCCTCCCAGTGGAAAATACGGACTGGTTTAGGAAGCGCAGATTTATAAGACATCGATTTTTGGTGGCGTGGCCCACCAAAAATCGATGCTTGTCAAATCAGTTTTTGACGGTCGCCATGCAAATTTCTTTATAATCATTTCCTTTTGTTCCCCATGTTTGCTGATTGTACCAGCAGCTCCAGCCTGGTAAAAAATCTATTCAGATTTAGCTTCGATTTCATCCAACATTTATTAAATTTTATGTTCTTTCATCTTTTATGGAACATTGCGTAACATTTGGTTTTCCTGTACTTTTTTTCGTGACCTGACTCGCTAAGCTGATGTCTTCAAGGTTTATCTGTTTCCAGAAACCAACATTGGATCTTTTGACTAGATCTGAAGCTAGTGATGCCTTCCTTTTCGTTTCCACCGGGAGCCTTTTTTTCGTG
Organism: Uranotaenia lowii; assembly: GCF_029784155.1. Taxonomy (NCBI): domain Eukaryota; kingdom Metazoa; phylum Arthropoda; class Insecta; order Diptera; family Culicidae; genus Uranotaenia; species Uranotaenia lowii. The sequence goes on along the minus strand of NC_073691.1, from coordinate 187,800,957 downwards.
CTCCTTTCTTGAAAATAGACAATCACAATACTCTGGTGGGCAGGACGTGCCCTGGGGCTCCACGTGGCGCGAGTGACGAATTTAAATGCATCCAGCATCGGGTGTTTCTATTTTTTTCAGCTTTGACCCGCTGTTAGCTCTCCCGGGAATCCTGCCGTGCATCCTTCTCGAATTTGCGAAACGAAATAAAATCACAATTTTTATATTCCGCCCAATTCTGTTCGTAAATGGCAAATTCGCTACTTTTATTACTCCTAGTCAGGAACGTTTTGCGAAAATCCTTACCAGTTGACGTGAGGGCGGTGTGGCGTTAAGAATGGCGGGGGAGGGCGTGATACAAGTCTTCGAATTTTCTGGGCGATCGTCCAAAAATTGTCGTTTGTCGTTGCTGTCGCAAAATCGTCGTTCCATGAGCGGAAGATGGGACAAAAAAATTCTCCCAAAATCTGGGCTGCCATTATTTGGATCGTGGGAGATAGTCATTCTTCTTCGTCGTCCCGACTTCTTTCTGGCTTCATCCAAACAAATAAAACATAGAAAGGTTCCAGCAGAGTGCGCGACGGTTGCTATTTATTGTTCTTCACCTCGTTCGGATCTTTCTTGCTACGTTTATTTTTTGTCACAACAATTGCACCCCATCTTGGCGAAATTCAGTTCATTGGATGTGATTTAAAGCCTTTCACACGGTCGTTGGAGCTTTATCCGGTGCAATTGCTTCGAGCAGGACTGATTTTCGGTACAAAATTCACGGGTATAGGAGATAAAAAGAACATTTAAGAGGGGACGTTTGAAAACTGAACTGAAACTGAACTGAAACTGAACTGAAACTGAACTGAAACAGAACTGAAACTTAACTGAAACTGAAACTGAACTGAAACTGAACTGAAACTGAACTGAAACTGAACTGAAACTGAACTGAAACTGAACTGAAACTGAACTGAAACTGAACTGAAACTGAACTGAAACTGAACTGAAACTGAACTGAAACTGAACTGAAACTGAACTGAAACTGAACTGAAACTGAACTGAAACTGAACTGAAACTGAACTGAAACTGAACTGAAACTGAACTGAAACTGAACTGAAACTGAACTGAAACTGAACTGAAATTGAACTAAAGCTTAACTGATACTCCGATTGTCGTTTTCTTCGCATGTGTGGAAACCCACAATGCTAGACCATGCTTTTTCGAGGCAAATGCTTCGAGTTTCGCCACACCCGGAGGGCATATTTTATGAAGAGATTTTACAATAACAATAAAGTGTTAACGATTTTCACACTTGGCGGGGTGTCATGTGAGCTGGTGACACTGCGGATTTTTTTTTCTTCCCTCGCTTGATCCTCTTCCATCTTCTCCTACCGACCAGGATGTGGGAAGACAAATCATGTCAACTACATACATACGTAGGTGGCGTCTAAGGAATGACGTGACTCACGGTGCTTGTTTCTTGTTTCTGTTAAAGTCTTGATTGATATGCCCTCTGATAGGAGTCTTTTTCATCAGGACACATTTGTCGGAAGCAACAATTTCCCTATTTTCAAATTTAAATGAACACACACTCTTGTATTTTTTTGATTATTGTCCTAAAAATGTTTTTATATTCAAAACTATCTATTTGAAACGAGTTTACGCTTAGATAACAATTTGAGACAAACACTGAACGTGCGCATCCGTTCTAAATAGAAAATACCTACCTACCTAAGGGTCCAGCGCCGATTGACCGGCGCATAGGGCTGAGATAAAAGATCTCCACTGCTGGCGATCCGTAGCCAGCGTCTTCACTTGCTGCCAGCCGAGGTTCTCGTCAACTGTGCGGATTTCAGCGGCTAGACTTCGCTGCACGAGCTTTTGGGCCTGCCTCTTCTTCGATGCCCATCTAGATTCCAGTCAAGCGCCTCTCTGCAAATCTCGTTTTCATCTCTTCGCAGCGTGTGCCCAATCCATCTCCACTTACGTTCCCGAATCTCGATTTCTAGCGCCTTTTGATGACACCGGCGATGAAGTTCAACGTTTGAGATCCAGTTGCCAGGCCACCAAGCGCGGATGATGTTCCGCAGGCAGCGATTCACAAAAACTTGCAGTTAAAATAGAAAATAGAATAAAAAAAATCTAATAGAAGAAAAATCGCACTTAAAACATATTCGAGGATAAGCCATAGTTTTTTTTTCTGCAAAATGAGCATCAAAAGTTTTTCTTTGGTCTAGGTATCATTTGATTGTCTCCTCAGAAAAAACCCCAGTTCCAAGTTTCCGTTCTCCTAGACGAGCGTGGAAAAACTCGGCACTACAAGAAAAAAAAATCTCAGACACTAGCAGCACCCCATTGTGAGCTTTTGGTGACACTGAGGCTAAGGCAGCTTAAGGGGTAAGAGCTTTTCAACATAATCCACTCTGGAGTGTCTCAGAATTGTTTCAGAACGAGAAATTGTGCTGCATACAATGATGTTTCTTTAGAAACAAAATTGAATTTTTTTAACCAATTACCTACATAAAAATATGCAGAAAATCCTGCAGTGTTCAAAATGCACAGCTTTTTAATAAACAAATACGACCACACTGACAAGTCATTGGTCTTGGTTTATTGTATTTTAAATCCGCTATTTTATTTTCTTTCACCAAAAACTTTCACCCATTATGATAATTTTCTTCAGCAGAGTAACATAACATAACATAACATAACAAAGCATAACATAACATAACATAACATAACATAACATAACATAACATAACATAACATAACATAACATAACATAACATAACATAACATAACATAACATAACATAACATAACATAACATAACATAACATAACATAACATAACATAACATAACATAACATAACATAACATAACATAACATAACATAACATAACATAACATAACATAACATAACATAACATAACATAACATAACATAACATAACATAACATAACATAACATAACATAACATAACATAACATAACATAACATAACATAACATAACATAACATAACATAACATAACATAACATAACATAACATAACATAACATAACATAACATAACATAACATAACATAACATAACATAACATAACATAACATAACATAACATAACATAACATAACATAACAAAACAAAACAAAACAAAACAAAACAAAACAAAACAAAACATATCAAAATATAACATAACATAACATAACTCAAATGGCTAAAATAAACAAGAAAACAGCACATAACATTACATTGGAACATAATATAATCCATTGTATAACGTTACATTATATTACATCACATTACATTACATTACATCACATTACATTACATTACATTACATTACATTACAATACATTACATTACATTACATTACATTACATTACATTACATTACATTACATAACATTACATTACATTACATTACATTACATTACATTACATTACATTACATTACATTACATTACATTACATAACATTACATTACATTACATTACATTACATTACATTACATTACATTACATTACATTACATTACATTACATTACATTACATTACATTACATTACATTACATTACATTACATTACATTACATTACATTACATTACATTACATTACATTACATTACATTACATCGACACAAATCGACACAGAATTTCTTAACAAAAAATGTAAGTGGGTTTTCTTTCTATTTCTGTTTAAAATCATACTAAATTTTTAGTAGGCCCGTGCGAAGGACTCGTTCATGGGAGGGATTTAGAAAATGAAATTTAACTAGTAATAACAACAATATCAAAAATGCACAGTAAGTAAAAATAATAATTTCTTATTCCATTTTCTTACTCATGACCATCGCATAAGCTCGAAAAAAAATATTTTTTTTTATTTACAAAGTTTTCATCTAACGACATAACATGATGAACATAATTCCTTAAATTCATGTAATACCAAATTTGAAAAGAAATGAAAACCGAATTTAAAAAAAAAATCAAATCAGGTCAGTATTAGCTTTGATTAAAAATTGCTACGCAAAATGACAATTATTGTTTATTATATTAACCATATTAATTAACTTTTTTTTTTCATATTCAATTCAAGCGTTGATTGAAAAATTCGAAATAATATTCAATTCAATTCAAGGATTTTTTTCAAAACACATTGATGTATGTTGTTGTATGTTGGTAATCCACCATGGGTGCACGGATTCACCGCAATTTTACGAAAGTATGCATTCTACGTATTATTTATTCCACGTTTCTCTTATGCAGAATTTTTGAAATACAATTGTCATCTTAAATTATTTTCTTCAAAATACATTGATGATGATGTTATTTAATTAAAAAAAAAATAAAATATTGTATTTTATTTTTAAAGTGTCTGTGATCAAAATCAGGGATAAAATCCTTTTCATATTCCAATTTTTCTAGTCATCATAATAAAATGCTAAAAAAAAGTCTTCCAGATATCAAAATAAAAGGCTAAAAAAGTTCATATTTTATTGAAGTTCACAATGACAACTTTATTTATTTAAAATACAACATGTTCAATTTATCATAACTGACAAACAAGAGGTTGGGAAATGGGTGATTTCATGAATTATCAAACGGGAAACTGATAAAAATAAAAATAAGGAGTTCCAAGTTTTGTTCTTAATATGAAAAGCACAAAGCAAATACTACTAAATTTTAATTTAACCTAACTAATGAAACAATCATGATCAACTAAATCATGAAAAAAGTGAATCGTTTTTAAATTTTCTAGCGCAGTAATGGTTTAAATTATCAGCACTAAATATATTTTCGCCGTGAATTGGAATGTTGGGAAAAGGACAATAGCAAGAAACTTAGTTTTTCTTATTAAAAATTTAGAATTATAGGCTTCCAAGAAGATGATGTTATTAGAACATAAAAATACAAAATTTCAGAAAACTGTACATTAAAATTTGGTTAATTTATATAAAAATTTAAACAAAATGTTAATTCAATCTATCGGTCTTATTAGTAAAAATTATTTTCTTTTAGAAAGAATATTTAAAAATTATGAAAATGGAAATTTGTACCATGAGGAAAATTGATGACATGTGATAAAAATACTTCTATTCAAATTTTCCACGCTCATTTTCAATATCTTTTAATTTCTTCTAACTCTATATCCGCCTATAATTTTTATTGAAAGAACATAATTTCAACGATAAAGTCGATGAATTAAATTAACAAACATACTATACTAAAATAAAAATATTATAAACATGAAAAAAGATATATGTTTAACTTTTTTGAAAAAAAAAAAATAAAAAAAAGTCCTACAATTTTAATAAAATTTATTTGATAATTCAAGAGACAGCATTTTGAAGCCAAGGTTTCAATGATTCAATGATATAGTAGATTTTGGCGTTCTGAACTCGAATCTTTCGTCAGATTTTGTCTGTCACGTCTTGTTTTAATGATATGAAGTTTATAAGTTTAAAACTGAATCAGTAGAATTCTACAGTTTTTAGAAAACTAGATAGACAAGTATTTATTACATAACTGAAGAAAGTTTGAAAAAAAAAATAAATTTAATTTCATTTAACCGATTAGTTGAAGTCTGTAAAATGATTTAATTTTTGCTTTTTAAAATATCTTAAATGTATTACAACAAAAAACTATTATTATTACCAACAACGTAATTTTTGGTTCATTTTTCGATCCTTTTTGGATTTTTTTACATTTTTTATCATATGTCTGATGTATTTCACACTTTTCTTGTGTTGTTTATAATTTTAATTTTTTTGTCAAATTTGCTATTTTTGTCATTCTTCATTTTTTTCAGCTATTTTTTGTCATTTTTAGTTTTTGGTTTGTTATGTTTTTTTTTTATTTTATGAAATTTTCATCATTTTGTTATTTTGGAGTACTTAAAATTTTTTTTTAAATGTTGTATATTCCACTATTAGAGGACGTAAAGACAGATTTTTGGTATTGGTCTAAATTTTATTGGTTCTGTTATAGCAAAACAGTAAGGTTGTGTTGTTTCTGAAAACCATTTGGATTTTGTGCCATAATCGGATGATGCCAAAATCGAATGTGGTAAAAAACGAATGAGATCTGTGCTTTTTTAAAATTGTAAATAATTTATCATTTAGTAGATTTGGGAAAAGTAAACCAATACCAACTTCTATAGCTTTATTCGCGGAAGTCAAAGTTACTTGCAGTCTTGGAGAAAGTTGACTTTCATTTTAATTTTTTTGTGATATTTTAATTTTTTTTTGTCAGAAAAGTGCAAAACTTTCGTAAATAATTTTTACCAATTTTTAAAAATTTGGCAGGGCCCAAAAATTATCTCTCAAATTCTTTGCACCTAAAAAAATGTGAATTTTGTGGCCTTGGGTGTAATTTTCCAAAACTCTTTTGAATGTGGAGTTGGGCGATAAGAAGAACAAGAAACTCAAAATAAAATTGATGCTGCAAATGGTTTCATGAAGAACATTTCAAATCAATATAAAATGATATAGATGAACCATTTTTTTTATTTTCAAAATTATAAGCAGTAAAGTAATGGATTTAGTTTAAAGCTTAAAGATTAAGGTTTTTCATGGGTCAAGATTTGAGTTTGAAAACAAAAAAGTTTATTGAATTAAAAATAAAAATGGACAGTAAAAAATAGTTTTATTTCGAAGACGTCGTAAAACGACATGTGTTAGGCCTAGCTATAGTGGTATAGGATTAAAAACCACCGGATGCGAGCTAATTTAAGACCTGTTTTTTGTCAATTTTAGACCTGTTTTTTCGTCACTTATTTTAAACACCTTTTGGGATCAAGTTTTTTCACGTAACTACGGCCAATTCATTTCTTGGACTAAAAATTTTCTTTGGAAAATATCTCCATGGGAGCTTGATTTCTACCATTTTCAATTAAAGTTTATGAAAATATTACCAGTAGAACTGAATGATACCTTGCTCAAACCATTAATAGGCTTATTTTACCCAGAACGTTTGAAAATCGACTATTTTGACTAATATTATTATTAAATCGTTATCTGAAATACTGTGAGAGATTTATACAGGCAAAATTTGCCAATGTATTTTCTATTCTATTCATTCTGCTTATAAGTGTATTGATTTCTGTTGTGATATCAAAAAAATGTAATACTATATTGTATCCAAGGCCGGATTAAAGGGGGGGGCAAAAGGGGCAATTGCCCCGGGCCCCCCGGCTTAGGGGGGCCCCCCCGAGGGAAAAAAGTTTTAACCTTTCTTTAATCATACTATAGACCTCGTTCGATTTTGGCAACATTCGATTTTGGCAACATCCAAGCAAAAGTTTTTTTTTGTCTCTTTTTTATTTTTTATTTTCATTTCAAATTAATCAAAATTAATGTAAAACGTAATATTAGCATGATATTTTTCGATTTGGCTTATTTATAATAGTTTTAAACAATTAAAACATGAATTTTTCCATGTTTTACAGCTTAAAACTAATATAATTGAGTCAAATTGAAAAAAAATTATGCTAATATAAGGTTTACATCAATTTTGACAAATTTGAATTAAAAATCAAAAATAAAAAAGTGACAAAAAAACCGTTCGATTTTGGCATCATCCGATTTTGGCAACATAAAATTTACAGGCGTGTTGCCAAAAACGAACGGGGTCTGTACTTCAATTTCTACAAATCTATGAAACGAAATCAAAACTAGAAAATCGGAATGAAAACTTTAAATATAACAAGGGGCTCCGTGAAATAATATCTAGAATAGTTTTTTTCTTACATAAGTTAAGGAGTTCTCCCGCATTTTGCGGGCTGAGAAAATCAAAATTTTCATCCCTAATCTGGACAAAAATAATGTAAACCGAAATCGAAAAATCGAAAACAATCATCATTATTGAAATTTCCGTTGTTTTGAGATTTCAAACCCTTTTCTCTCAATATTTTCGAAAATAAAATCTTGAAAAAACTGTTATTGCTTAAGTTGGACCAATCGACAGTACAGAGTTTCTTTAGTGAATTTTCATCCCAATTTCTGTCTTAGACTTGAAATTCGTTTTGAATCATTTTCAAATGACTAAACCAAAATTTAATCATTTACTGAAGTAATTATCCTGAGTTTAGCATATCATTTTCCAAATGATTATTCTCAAATTATCATGGACTCCATATCTGACTTTTTTCAGTGATAACTTATTCTATGTTTTAAATATTTATTCTCTATTCTGATTTTTTTCAATCGATCATTTTTGCACTTTTAGGGCATCAAGTGAAATTTTTGTCACATTTAGAATAACTAATTGATAACAATATTTTTTTATCTGATGAGAATCATATTCTTAAACATCTCATGAAAAGGTTTTTTTCTGTTTTTCAAAGATTTAAAATTGAAATATAAAATTTGTGCCAATTTCTGCTTTGGCTCTGAGTGTAACTTTCAATTTATCTTTTTTTGTTATTTAATTCATATTTTGTCTCTCAACACTTGATTTAAAATCATGATTTAAATTTGAGACACTCAATGGTGGTTCTGAATATAACCTGATTTTAAGTTGTAAATTCTTAAACTCTTATGTCTGTATCTCTATAGAATTTGAATTTAATTATTTTGTTTATTTTAAGAATTTTGTTATATGATTTTAATCGGTTTTTATGAATTTTGTATTCTATGTTTCAAATCTTCATGATACTTCTCAATTTTCAATAGGGCAATATTACTCGATGAAGACAATCAATCATTTGAAATTTCTATCCGGTTATTTTTCTGAATCAGAGAGTTTCAGCTAGGGTATTAAAAAATGAATTAAATTGCATTTTGCAGCTAAAATCAGACCTTTCATTTTGAGAAATTCCGCATTGTTTGTACGTGATTGATTAACAATTTTTATTTGAAGATATCAGAAACTATCTTCTACGCAGACAACATGGCTATTTGAAGACAGTATACTGAACTCATCTTCAGTTCATTTCCACATTTAAAATGTTTTGTATTCTTTGAGATAGCATTTGAAAAACAAAATCGAATCATAGGGGCCCCCGAGAAAAATTGCCCCGGGCCCCCCTTTGGCTTAATCCGGCCCTGATTGTATCGGAAACTGATAACAAAATCATCTTTATTCTCGTCAAGTCTTATAATCAAGTAAGGTTACAATAGTGATTGATTTGTGGATAATCCGACATATTGGCAACTCTTCTCTAATGATTTCCTAACTGTTCACCTGGCATCTATTCCAGTGAACACTACAAATTCACTTTTCGTCGATGCTTAAAACAATAGCGAATTGACGTTCTCTCTTGTTGTTTACATTTGCCACGAAATTCGTCAGTCTACATTAATCGTAGCGGAGTAAACATCTTCGGGTCGGCGCGAGTGAGTTTCAACATTTTCATACTCACATTTATTGGAATTTTGTATGAAATTGAGATTTCGTACATGGCAAGTTCTTTATAAAATAACAGCGAACATATCGCAATCTTTCATCGAAAAAACGAGAAACTATTATTATTTTTTATTTTAAACAGTATAAGAAAGAAAACCCACTCACTTTTTTGGTTTAGTGATTCTGTGTTAATTTGCTATGAGAGCCCCCCTTTACCGTGGTGAGGAGGTCTATTAATACAATGCATGAAGTTTCTGTGAAAAGAAAAATACAAATGTACCAAATTTGAAATGAATCACGTGAAAATGATCGATTTGTGTCATATTTTACGTTGATTATAAAATATGAGACGCCTCCCCATTTTTTTGAGGTGGGAGAGGTTTGTAACTTATCAGATTCAATTTATGGCCCAAAAATCCCATATAGCAACCAACGTTCACGAGAATCGAACCAATCAATAATCAAAAATACTCCTGCATATTGGGAAAAACGCCTGCTAGTTTCCAACGTATAATGGCTCTCACTCATCATTCAGTGCATGGCACAGTGGTCCAAAATACGAAAAACGTGATCGTTGCTTATAACTTTTTTAGGTCACATTTAAGCATATTGGTATCTTCGGAGAAGTTTGTCAGTAAAATCAGCTCTATAAAAAAAACTATTATTTTTCTGATTAATCCCCCTACAAGTGAGATAAAATTTCTAACTTCTCTGTTATAGGTTTTAGCTCTTTGATGTCTTCGACAAACTTGTTTAAAATCAAATTTTCTACAACTTTGTCTCAGATGCCAAGTTTCTGAAATAATTAATATCCGAGATATCGGCCAAATAAGAAACTTAACCTCTAAAAATCAGTTTATCAATAAAAACTTTTTTCAGTGAATTTTAAGTTTAATGATATGTTCCAAAAAGTTGTTTGTCTTACTAAAATACACCACTTTGTTGAACATTTTAAGTTTGTTAAATGTGATACTGCAGAGCTATGTTAAAAATATTACCGAAAATAGGGCTTTTTCATGCCTTATTTTACAAACACCGGGCAATATCGGGCAGCCCGCTTTAGATGCAAAATAAAGTCGAAGATTTCGTCTACAAGATGCAGGTACAACCGTCTGTATCTACTTGTATCTAAGCGAGATACAACAATTTTAATTTTCCATGTTTGCATTAAAAACAACGATTTATATGAAACTACATATAGCGCATTCTACCACGTGTGTTTTCTTCTAGCTTTTCCCTGCGCGATGTCAGAAGCAAAGATTTGGAAGCGTATTTGTATTATTAGCATCTCCAGCTTGTAGAGGATATCTATTTCAATTGAACACACAATAACCTGATGCTAATAATACAAATGCTCTTCCAAACCTTTGGTTCTGACATCGTGCAGGGAAAAGCTAGAAGAAAACACACGTGATAGAATGCGCTATAGTTTCATAGAAATCGTTGTTTTTAATGCAAACATGGAAAATTAAAATTGATGTATCTCGCTTAGATACAAGTAGATACAGACGGTTGTACCTGCATCTTGTAGACGAAATCTTCGACTTTATTTTGCATCTAAAGCGGGCTGCCTGATGTTGCCCGGTGTTTGTAAAATAAGGCATGAAAAAGCCCTATTTTCGGTAATATTTTTAACATAGCTCTGCAGTATCACATTTAACAAACTTGAAATGTTCAACAAAGTGGTGTATTTTAGTAAGACAAACAACTTTGTAGAACATATTATTAAACTTAAAATTCACTGAAAAAAGTTATTATTAATAAACTGATTTTTAGAGGTTAAGTTTCTTATTTGGCCGATATCTCGGATATTAATTATTTCAGAAACTTGGCATCTGAAACAAAGTTGTAGAAAATTTGATTTTAAACAAGTTTGTCGAAGACATCAAAGAGCTAAAACCTATAACAGAGAAGTTAGAAATTTTATCTCACTTGTAGGGGGATTAATCAGAAAAATAATAGTTTTTTTTATTATAGAGCTGATTTTACTGACAAACTTCTCCGAAGACACCAATATACTTAAATGTGACCTAAAAAAGTTATAAGCAACGATCACGTTTTTCGTATTTTGGACCACTGCGATGGATGCCATTTGAAAAGATGTGATAGAAATTAAATTATTAAATTATTCAATTTTGAAATCGTCTTAGCATTTGATGGAGACGATTTACGATCACCGCTAATTGTTATAATCGATTTTGGTTGATATATTTCGGTGGAAATTAAGTCAAATCTCAACAACTTCTTTACGTTTCGGCTTACTATTTTCTTTCGGTCATCTTCAGAAAAAAAAATTGTTTCGCCGTGTGCTTTCCTAATGGCTGTCAAATCTACATTCGATTGACGCATCTCAGAGGCTCGCGGTCTTCGGCAAAGTTCTTTTTTGAATCTTCAGTCATAAGATGCAGCTTGATGAATTTGAGTACAGTGCAACAGTGAGATTGTAGCATTTAACATAAACGTTCTCCCTACTAATTTCCATACATACTTAAAAGGAAGGAATTCAAAATCTTTTTATCTTTTTTTGGTCCGATTCTTATCAGTTCAAGGACACATATTCAATATTTAGAATTGTCTTTAAGTTTTCCTGTCGGTCTTAAAGTCTTAAAAGTCACAATTTTTTCACCCAGGTAGGTTTTCAACCGATCACAACACCCTTCATTGGGACGCAATCAGGGCTGAAAACATCCCGTATAGAATCACTTCTCTCTTCTGTCTGTGTGACTGACTCTAGAAGGTGCTTCCGGGAAGGTGCAAGCGAACCAGAACTGCAGAACGATATTCCCACTCGGCGTATCGCAAAACTAATATTTATGAATGCAATTTATTTTTACGATCCATTATTGAGAGGGAGGGTAGTCCGGGAACGGGGGATTGTTGCATCTTCAGCCGGTTATTGGATTCAGCTCGGATTGAGTGGGACCATGAATTTCCGGAGTCTGTTTTTATTTCATCTCCGGTCCAAACGCAGCTGAGGGTACTTTCCACGATGGAGAGAGTGAGCTCACGATGGACCGGGAACACGATGGGCTTTTGACTCCGGGGGGCTTACGATTCCTAATGAGGACACGCTTCACTTCCTCGAAAGCGGTATTCCTGTTGCCCTCCCACCCATTCATGAGCCGGACCGTTGTGTCCATCAAAGTGACTCTTCCCAGCCACATCGGCTGGTGCTGGCAGAACTAAAAAGAAGAACCACGTTCCGGGCCACCGCCCATTTCCTCCCTTTTTCCTTCCCCATCATCATCGGTTTGTGGTGATTGCACTGCCGAGGAAGTACTTCCATTCAATCTTATTGGCAGGTCGTAAAACGGATACATGGAGCACAGAGCGCACGCTGCCAGCCAGGACTTCCAGTCAGTAAACGACCGAACACTTCAACTATGCTTCTGATGCTCGGCAGAGACGACGACGACGACGACGATCCTGTATTTACCGTTTAACCAAAACGAGACACTCACATACACACTCAGGAAGAGCTGATTCCGGAAACCAACCCGGACCCGGAGTCTGGTGAAGTCTGGCTGGTGCACGTGGTCCTCATCGTATGCCGGGGAACCTACCAATAAAAAGAGCCCTGGAAGAGACACAGCGGCAGCAGAGAGTTAGAGATACTGCACCCGATGGGGCCATCTTGCACAAACCTACCTTAGTTGCTGAATGAATGTTCGTAAAGCTACAGAAATAAACGCCCCGGATGAAGTAAAATTTATGCCGGTTGATTTCCGCTTATGAATGCAAGCAAATATATTTCCGGTTTCCGGTTCCAGAGGGGGCAGCTTGTGTGTTGTGTGTGAGTGTACGTGCGTGTATGTCTGGATGAGAATGACTACTGGTGTCTGCACATCTGACTGGGGCGATTTGGTTACATAGCAGCACCAAATTTGGACGTTGTCTAGGACAGGTATTAAGTTGCTCCAAAAACATACTTAATTGAATAAGGTCTCCAAAATAATATCTCCAAAAAAATAAATAAATACAGTACTCGATCGTTAGTAAGACGCATTTTAATCGGAAAAGCTTGCACAGAGAAAAAAGACGGATGTTGTTCTATTTATTTTAGCTGGTTATATCAATCAGTTGATTTTTTTTGCAGATCTTGAATTCATTAATTACTGAAATACAGGCAATTGTTTTTGTTTCAATTCCATCTGAAGCAAGCTTTACCATAAATATAATACACTTAACTACAAACTAATGATTAACCTTATGCAATCAACTATGAATATTATAGATTCAACTATAATGGTATAATTGATTCAATTGTAAATATGAAAGATTCAACTACAATTGTATGATTGATATGCATTCAACTTTAAATATGATAGATTCAACAACAGGGCCGGATTAAGCCATCGGGGGACCCGGGGAAATTTTTCTCAGTGGGGGCTATGGTTCAATGTTATTTTTTCAAGTGCTTTTCCAGAGGATACAAAACATTTTAAACGTGTTAATGAGCTAGAGATTAGTTAAGTATACAGCCTTCAAACAGCCATGTTGTCTGCGTAGAAGATAGTTTCTGGTGTCTCTTAATTAAAATTGTGATTTAATAACGTGCGAACATTGCCGAAGAATTTAGAAGTTTCTCAAGAATGAAAGCACTGATTTGCGCAACAAAATGCACGATTTAATTCTCATTTTCTTTAAAATACCCTTATCACCAACTAAAATTCTCTGATTTAGAAAAAAATACCGCATAGATATTTTAAATGATTTTCATATCATCATTGATCGTCTGGTTTGTTCTTCATCGAGGAAATTTACCTAATGATAATAGGGAAATATCATGAAGATTTGAAACATAGAATATAAAATTCGAAAAAATAAACAAAATAATTAAATTGAAATTTCATAGAGATACACTCAGGCGAATTCTGACTACAATTTTCATAAGATGCGTCTTATGAACAGCTTTTAAGAGTGCAAAATTAGATTTTATAAAAGTCTAATGAAATTCTTTCAGTTTTCATAGAAACATCTTACAAAAAATAGAGGAAACGCCTTTGTGAAAAAATAATGAACTTATTCATCCGTTCCATCCGATTTTTCATCGTCTAGCAGTGCTTCGGGCCAACGTCTAACAGTGTCCCATCAAGATAAAGTTTTCTTAAAGTGAAATGAGATCTATTTAATTGTAAGTTTGAGTTGAAATTCTTCTTGTAAATGTTAAATATATTTGTAAACTTAAATGGGTTTGTTTAGTTTACTTTTCAGTATAATGATTGGAAAAAGTTCAAAGGTCCGGATGAGGTAATGAACTCCGTAGAAATCAACGGTTGATGTGCTGATGATGGTGACATGATATTTTTTCATACATATTAGCCAGAAAATAAAATGGAAACATTAAAAATCTTGATTTTTTATTGTGATAAGAGAGATTTCCAGTTTCCATAAGATTCTCTTATGAAAAGCAACAACCTTTCATTGAAGAAGGTGTTCATTCGAAGAATTTATTCGCGTTATAAGACAATCTTATGAATTTCAATGGTTTTTCTTATGGCGCCGCCACTTCATAAGAGAATATTATAGCATACATAAGAGTATTTTCCTGAGTGTAAAGTTGCGTTCAAAAAAGAATGGAATTGCGTGAAGCAGCGCACTCTCTTCCAACTTTGACCACCTGCCATTTCTGCCTAGGTTTATATTTTTTCATGATTTTTTTTACAAAATGTAGTTTAACCATCTAACTAACACTCCACAAAATTTTAAGACTGTACCTACTATGTCTGGAAAAAAGATACAGCTAATTCGATGAAAAAGGGAAATTTGTGATTGCTTCACGAAATTCGCTGTATTTTTTACAATTTTTATTGAAAATACTTGAAAATTGGCAAAAATATGTACAATAGTTTGATTTAGAACCTGGTAGAATTTCTTCAAAATCGATTGACACGATCTTAAATTGCACCGCTTTGAATATGATGTTCATTATCGCCCAACAGGTGATTTCATACTTTTTTGAACGAATGTTTTTATGGAAGGTATCGGCAAAATTTTAAGTATTTTCAATGAAATTTGGAAAAAAATGCAGCGAATTTTGTGAAATTCCCTTTTTCACGAGATTGGCTGTAATTTTTTTTTCAATCATAGTACAGTCTTCAAATTTGAGATGTGTTACCTGGATAGTTGGATAGATTTTGTAAAAAAATCATGAAAAAATATCAACCCAGGCAGAAATGGCAGCTGGTCAAAGTTGGAAGCGAGTGCGCTGCTTAACGTGATTTCATTTTTTTTGAACGCCACTGTATATAAAAATCTGAAAGTTCAAAACATAAAATCAGGTTATATTCAAAATCACCATTCAGTGTCTCAAACCAAAATCATAGTTTCAAATCAAAACAAAATATGAATTAATTAAAAAAAAAAGAATCAAAGTTTCAATCAGAGCCATAGCAGAAATTGCACCAAATGTGAATTTAAATTTTATATCATCGGAACACAAAAAAAAACCAGTCGATCCCTGAAGCTTAAAGGGGTATAAGTGCAAAAATGATCGATTGAAAAAAAAAATCAGAATAGAAATTAAATGTTTAAAACACAGAATCAGTTGTCATTTGAAAAAAAAAGTCAAATAAGGAATCCAAATGAGTTTGGTATTTATACAAAGATCCTAAGTTCTCAAACTTCAGAAAAAACATGAAACTGAACTTCTGTAATTGGAGAAACAACACAAGACTTGATAATCTCAACGGATTGATTCTGGAAAAGATAAGATCAAAAACCTAGAAAAATTCATGTTAAGAGAATCACTCAATGATATTAGCAACTCAACTTTGAGATTGTTTTTATGATAATTTGAGAATGATCATTTAGAAAATGATATGCTGAATTCAGAATATTTACTTCAGTAGATGATAAAATTTTGGTTAAATCAGTTGAAAATGTTTCAATACGAATTTCAAGTCTAAGACATAATTTGGGATGGAAATTCAATAATGATACTCTGTACTGTCGATTGGTCCAATTTAAGCAACTACAGTTTTTTTTAACATTTTATTTTTTTATATAGGGAGGGAAAAGGGTTCAGAACATATAAACCAACGTGAATTTCACCTAATGATGATTGAAAAGTGAAAAGTTATAATAATACCCGGTATTAACCCGAATATTGCTCAGGTAAAATTTTGAAATGTTTATCATAAAGATTCTAAGTTTAATTAAATAAACTTGAATATAATCATAAATTGCATTTTTATAAAATTCCTGGCAAAAATGTATAAGTTTAACTTAATAAATCATAAGAATTAACGACTTTTCAAAATCGTATTCAACAATAGCTTTAGAGCTTCTCTGTTCTCTCTTAGCACTGTAAGCCATTTTAGTGCAAAAAATATTACTTGGAAAGTTAACGTATTAATAAACATTATTATTTAATAAGACGTTTGTATGTAATGAAAATGAGGAGATGTTTTTCTTTATTCTGCGTGTTCTGTACTGAATATCCTGACTGACATAATTCGATAAAAGAAAAGTTAAATTTGTGATAATTTTCCTCATTTTATTTTTTCGTTTTATTTTAAATCGTTCGGTTCACATTATTTTTGTCCAGATTTTAGATTGAACATTTTGAAATTAAACAAAAAGATTTTGATATTCTCAGCCCGCAAAATGCGGGAGAACTCCTTTACATACTGCTTACTCTAGGGATCCCCTAAACTTATTTAAGAGAAAAATTATTCTAGATATTATTCCACGGGGCCTAGTTTCTAGATTTCATTTCTTTTCATAGATTTGTAGAAATTGAAGTCGTGAGATCAAAGAAATATTAAAACTTTGCCCCTATTGCCCTCCCTTAATCCGGCCTTGCTGTCAGTTAAGGTTTACGTTAAGGATAAAGAGTAACATGTTTGAATCTATTTTGTTTTCATTTTGAACATACTTAATAATGTACCCACGTACAGGTTCACATTTCTGAAAAAATATTTATAGTATAACCGAATCTTACTGTTTACTGAAATTCAGCTTAAAATAACATTACTTTGTCACAGAATGTTGACTTAAACTCACCGATTAGGAAAATAAATTTTATCTAAAGCACATATTTTTTTGGCAATCTTATGCTCTTAGACTCAAGGCCCATTTTTACTTCAAAACAAATTATTTGAAATTTTCTGCGGTCCAAATGTAGAAATGAGGAATAATCGAAAAAACTGACAAAAAATAAAATTTGTATCGCAGACTGTGATAGAGCAAGTTCACTCGTGTTGGGAAAAAGTTGTAGGAATTTTGACCCTTGTAGGACATTTCGAAAATTTTACCATGCAAAAAAGTTTTCAAGATCTTCGGGCTTTGAATTTTTTACGACATTGTTTCCATTTCAGCAGTGTGTGATAGTTGAAAGCTGCAGATCTTGAAAATGTTTTTGCATGGTAAAGTTTTCAAAATGTGCTACAAGTGTCAAAATTTCTACCACTTTTTTCCAACACGAGTGAACTTGTTCTTAGGAAAATTTAATCAAAGCGTTGAATCAAAGATTTTTCTGTTTTTCGACAACCTAGGTTAAAATTCAAATTCAGAACAAAGTGTTTGAACTTCAATCCGCTATGAGTATTTTGCTGAAAGGTGGTCGTTTTTTTATAAACAAAGATTCTACCTTCTTCATTACTTGTGATGAAAGATAAAATTTATCAAAAAATAAAAAAAAACAATTGTCAACGACGCAACAGAGATCATCCTTCCCATTTCATCTATCGAGCAAAAGCCCGCATCGTCCCAATCATGGCACATAATTGCGGCAACGAGACGTGACCACTTTCGCTGGCCGGGCGATGTTGGTGTTCGTAAAAGTTTGATTGCCGTCGCCATTTTCCATCAGTTCCCTGGGCCCTTCGATGCCGCTCACTGTAATGATAAACAATAATGGTAACAAGACTAAAAAACAGTTAAAAGGGAAGAAAGCCAATGGCGGATTGACAGAAATAAAAAAAAAGCTCCTATAGAAAGTTGCTAACGTCAGCAAGGTTTGTGGAGTGAAAAAACAGTAAATTTTATTTAACGCACCAGCAATCGCCGTAATTGGGTTGATGATTTTATTGAATTTCTCTCGTTTTATTTATCGCCACCACGTGCGTCAATCTTTTTTTTTCGCTGTGTGTTTTATTCTGGTCAAATTTAAAAGTTACTGCCAATCGCAATGGTACCTATTCGGATAGGAAAGTTTCCACTGATTGGATAAAGCTTTCCAATGGAAAATTGAAAATCGTTCCGAAACTGCAAATATTAGAATTTATATCTCTGTAAGGCATGTGAATAAATTCTCGAGCTCTTGAATAGCTCCGACGAAACATAAATAAGCATAAGGTCCTGGAGAACACATGTAATCTAGCAAAATCTGTCGCTCAAAAAGGAATAGAAAATCCATACCTTCATCCCATTCCATCGGATCGACCGTCCGAAGTTTGTTGTTCATCTAAATTCAAATGAAACTGAAGCTGGTCTCGAAGAGCCTGAAGAAAAACACTCCCAAAAGCAAAGAAATCCATTTAATGCTTCATAAATTTCATTGCCATGCATTGGATAGCAAAACGAAGACCAACTCGAAACAATCCTAGCTAGAGTCGAAAGCTTGTGCAGTAGATTTGCAATGTTGGACTTTCTGGTCTGGACCAGAAAGTGTGGAAGAAAAACTTGGCCATGATTGGAAGTACGGCTGATAGGAAAAGAAAATAAAACAAATAGAAAAGCCCTGCTTATATTGGGACCTCCGGATCACCTCTGGGTTTCGAGATATTTCTTGTTTTTTTTTTTTTTTTGGTTTTTCTAGTTATTTCATCGAAACGAAGAGAAAACGAATCCAGTTTTCAATCTCCTGGAATGTCGTTATTGGGATAAATCCTGGCACTCAGTCAGTAGCCTTGTCCTATCGCTTGAATTGGCTTAACCTTATGGACTTTCCGGCTGAATATTTCTGACTAGACGATTCAGTTGAAGATTTTTTTCTAGAGGAATTCCAAAAATTTGATAAATAGGCAATGGCAATAGGCAACAATTCAATTTTATCGGAAAAGAATAGTTCTGTTCAGGAAATCTATTTCTTAAGTTTCAACACGACAAATCAACAAAACTGTTTGTTTGAAGCAGTCTTACAAATTAAGAATATCATTGCACTTGTGCAATATATGGCATCAATTTTTTTTTGTTTCTATTTGGCAATTTTGACAATTTTGACAACTTTTACAATTTTGACAATTTTGAAAATTTTGACAATTTTGACAATTTTGACAATTTTGACAATTTTGCCAATTTTGACAATTTTGACAATTTTGAAAATTTTGAAAATTTTGACAATTTTGACATTTTTGACAATTTTGACAATTTTGACAATTTTGACAATTTTGACAATTTTGACAATTTTGACAATTTTGACAATTTTGACAATTTTGACAATTTTGACAATTTTGACAATTTTGACAATTTTGACAATTTTGACAATTTTGACAATTTTGACAATTTTGACAATTTTGACAATTTTGACAATTTTGTCAATTTTGACAGTTTTGACAATTTTGACAATTTTGACAATTTTGAAAATTTTGACAACTTTTCAATTGTTTATAGATTTTGTCCTTGTACTCGTTTGAAGTCGTGGTTTCCCGAGGCTTGCATTTTATTTGTACATTTCGCACAAAACATCATCAGAGATAATCAAATTCAGTTGAATCCGTTCTTTGTTCCCGTGGTTGAGTTCAACGAAATCCAGTCAACATAATTTTTGCTGATTTTTGTCGGATTCATACCTCACATACCAACTTACACGCTTAATAAAATGTCTCACAGCATGAGGTCTCATTCGCTAACCTATCTGAAGTCCAAGGGAAAATGGCGACAGGGATTCATATAAAGGTCCCCTATTCTCGCAAATCACACTTTCCTGTGTAAGCTTCTCGGTTCCCTTCGAACCCCAAAATCAGGGAGAAGGTTGTTTGTTTACTACTGGTCGTCTCGTCCTCGTCTTTCCCCAAAATCATTCACATCACCAACGAAATAGTGAAAGGTAGAATTTCCTCGCTCCCGGTTCCATTCCGTCTACACCTTTACGTGAGCTGAAATGTATTTGTTGTGTATGCTGGGCGCCGTCGTTGCCAAATAGAGCAGATGTCCGGCTTTCAATTACGGATTATTATCGCACCATCGATCACCTGAATGGAAGCCCGATTGGGGACTCGGAGTCGACGATTTGGAAACCCCGGGAAAACAGCTCTCTCTGAACGTTTCTTAAAGTTTCTAGTCCGAAACAAATTTGCAATAAATGTTCGTAAAAATAGCTCAATTTAAAATCGATTTTTGATTATTGGAAAAGTGAACAACAATCTGCTCAATGGAAAATTGTTTATTGAGATATGTAGAACCAAAATGTTTGCAAGAACGTAAGCCGAGACAATGTATTTAATTACAAGTTTTGTGACAAACCAGTAACTGTCACCTCTTATTTTTTGCTCGGGTTTCCTCTGCCAAGCAATCATCGTCCTCTCGGTAGGTACCAAGAAAATTGTCTCGGGCAGTGTTTGAGACAGCTGATGCTGAACGGTGGACTTCTTCCTCCCTAGCTACATACATACATTTCCATTGATCAATGTGGTCTTCGACTTGAATCAATTGCTGGGCGTCGTCGTCGGGCAAGTTACATTGCTACCTGACCAATGGGATTCCCCAAATCCAATTCAGTCAATCAAACAAAGTTGTCACGTAGCTTTCTTTCATATTATTTTTGGCCTTGCTTCGTCGTCGATATGGTGACACCCCTACAGTCCTACCGAATGCATTGCATTGCTAAATGTGTAGAAGAAAGCTGAATGTCCTGATTTGCCAACTTCCCTTCCCAACCACATCCACGTGTAGGAAGTTCGACCATTGGAAGACGTTTTTGGGAGGGTATTTTGTGTAATCTTCTTTTCCGAAAACGACTGGAGGAAACTGCTTGAAGGTCCACGGGCCCAGGAGGAGCAAGGGAAAAGGGACTTTTGCAATTAATTTCCTTTTCATTTCTGACGCTAGGATCCACACCTAGCGTTTGTCCCCCTCAGCCCGAAGAATGACATCAAGCAATGAAAGATATATACTTTTCGACGATGGTACGTGACAATTTTCCAACTCGTACCTGGAGCTGCCATTATTGTAAGATTCGGATCCAGCATCGAACGGTAGGGGAAAAGTTCATATAATGCCCCATGTGGCTAATACGCGCCACCTTTGTTTTGAAGAATCTGAAACATTTTAAGCCTGCAAAATATTACCAATTTGTTCTAAATGCTGTGATTGGTCATGGCAAGTATGAATTTTTCCTTAAAATGCCCCTGTGTCGTGATAACTTCACAATTGAGGTTTTTTTTCATTTCGATCTAAATTTTAAAACACTTTCAATAAGGTGTCACCAAGCAGAGAAAAAAGAATAAGACAATATTTTCTGACACATCGATAGAGGAGAATCTAAAGTATGATTTTATGCAAAAAAATCATACTGAACTCGCTAAGGTGTGCTTTTTATGGGTATGTTCTATCACGGCCCTTGCGCTCGTTATAACGCGCCAATCGTAGTAGGCTGAAAATAGAAATAATTTTTCAAAAAGGCCAATTTTCATTAAAAATGAACAAAAAATTAAAAACCATATTTTAAGCGTTAATTCAGCCCAAAAAATCTACTTTTCATTTTTTTTAAATTTTGATTAGTCCATTTTGAATTTCTTTTCAGTCAAAGTGTCTGTAAGTATTGGTGTGTTTTCGGTCTTCGGCTGCTTTCGGGTGTGTTCGGCTGCTAGGCGCGTATTGAATACACAGCGGCGCATATTTGCAACACAGTTTTGTTCTGTGGCTTTGAATATGGTTTTTAAAATTCAAGTTTTTGAAGAAACTATAGCAATTTGAGTAATAAAAAATCATAGGCATTTGTAGAAAACACTTTTCTTCAACGATTACACCGATTTTTAACACAATTTGTACGTGGAATACATAGAAAATCAGCGATTCGCTTAGGTGGCGCATAATAGGGCATGTTCCCCTAGCTTCAGTTCAGGGTGCTTCCTTTTATTACCACCGAGCTGCTGCCTCATCTTCGATCGATGGTGGCTCGAGCTGACTGAAGCATTGATCAAATACTGGCAGGAAGATTTATTTTCCGACTTAGGGGAACATGCCCTATTATGCGCCACCTAAGCGAATCGCTGATTTTCTATGTATTCCACGTACAAATTGTGTTAAAAATGGGTGTAATCGTTGAAGAAAAGTGTTTCCTACAAATTCCTATGATTTTTCATCACTCAAATTACCATAGTTTCTTCAAAAACACGATTTTTAAAAACCATGTTCAAAGCCACAAAACAAAACTGTGTTGCGAATACGCGCCGCTGTGTATTCAATACGCGCCTAGCAGCCGAACACACCCGAGAGCAGCCGAAGACCGAAAACACACCAATACTTACAGACACTTTGACTGAAAAGAAAATCAAAATGGACTAATAGAAATTTAACAAAAAATGAAAAATAGGTTTTTTGGGCTGAATTAACGCTCAAAATATGGTTTTAGACTTTTTGTTCATTTTCAATGAAAATTGGCCTTTTTGAAAAATCAATGCTATTTTCAGCCTACTACGATTGGCGCGTTATAAAGAGCGCATGGGCCGTGATAGAACATACCCATGAAAAGCATACCTTAGCGAGTTCAGTATGATTTTTTAGCATAAAACCATAATTTAGATTCTCCTCTATCGATGTGTCAGAAAATATTGTCTTATTCGTGTTTCTCTGCTTGGTGACACCTTATTAAAAGTGTTTTAAAATTTAGATCGAAATGAAGAAAAACCTAAATTGTGAAATTATCACGACACAGGGGCATTTTAAGGAAAAATTCATACTTGCCATGACCAATCACAGCATTTAAAACAAATTGGTAATATTTTGCAGGCTTAAAATGTTTCAGATTCTTCAGAACAAGAGTGGCGCGTATTAGCCACATGGGGCGTTATATGAACTTTTCCCCTACGTGATTCGAAGATGAAGGATTTTTCTGCAGGAAGGCTTTGGAAACGCGAACATTCGTTGAAGGGAAATTTCGCAACAATAGGGACCTATTACCGATGAAGTTGTTTAAAGTTAAAGACAATTTAAAATGATTGTATCGTTTCTCATCAGCTTCTGATTTATACAAATTATGTAGAAACACTCAAATATTGAATATAAACGTTTTTTGTTGTTTTTTTTCTGCCAAAGAAGTAATAAAAATTTTGGGAATGATTCATCAGTCCTACATTAGACGAATTTGACGCCAAATCGACACGAAGTAGGCCTGATCCTCTCAGAATTCAATGAAACTTTGTGGGCATGAAGATCTTACCTGGTAAATCAACTTGGCATACTTAGTTTTCTCAAAAATTATCTCATTATTTGAAAAGTGCCAAATTTTTTAGGCAAAAATTTTATATACATTTTTAGCTCGTAAATTACAATTCCTACATAAATGTGGTTCATGAGAGAGTTTTGGGAAAATGATTGATGTTTTAAAAAAACATTGAATTTTTAATTTCAAATCCCTACACTGAGAAAAATGCACTTCAAAATCTAAAACTCAATTTCACAAAAAATGTTATCTTAGAATTTGATGGAAAGTTTTCTAAGCCCGACAATAACAGCCTACAAGTTGTCAATACATTTCAACTAGTGCATATTTTAGGGGAAAAAAATCTAACAAAAATTTGACAAGCAACTTTTTTGAAAATCATATTATTTATTTTTTCAGCGTAGATTTAAAACGCTTGATTCAAAAACTGCTTCGTTGAA
Source organism: Uranotaenia lowii (assembly GCF_029784155.1). Taxonomy (NCBI): domain Eukaryota; kingdom Metazoa; phylum Arthropoda; class Insecta; order Diptera; family Culicidae; genus Uranotaenia; species Uranotaenia lowii. Next base: position 187,776,878 of record NC_073691.1, on the reverse strand, counting down.
TGGATTGTACTGATTTCGAAGAGCTTCGATTGTAATAATCGATGGTAAAAGTAAGTGGAAATCCTACACTGAAAGAAAAAGCAAATCAAAAACTTAAAGTCGAATTAAGAAAAATTGTCATCAAAGAATTCCATGAATTCTTTTTGGTGGTGGGGAATAATGTGGTCTAAATTCTACTCTTCTGATCATTGCAAAGTGAGCATTCTTAAGGGAAAAAAGTTTGCAGTACCTTCAAATAAACATCAAATTTCTGCTAAAAAGTATTCTTATTCTGAAGATGACCTTTAAATTTTTTAGTTTATTTGGTAAGGCAATTAAAAAAGATAAACGCAAGCCTGGATGTTTATTTTTATTATTATTATTATTGTTATTATTAGAAATGAAACTTTTATGTGAACTCAAAGCATCTGATAATATTTATTGAGACTTATTCAAACGCTTCAAAAAGGTCGATCAAACGGAGTTCCCCCTCCTTATATAGGTATTGTGATAATATGTTTTATATTATTTTTAAATATACCCGGATTCAGTGGATTACGATTATGATCAGCTTCTAGTTTTTCGTTTTTCATTAAAACCATAACCAAACATTTTTTCCTTAAAATAGCTCACTTTGTGGTGTTCATGATTTTCAAAAAAGTCATAAAAAAGTTTATGTTAGAAAATTTTATTTCCCTTAAATATGCATAAGTTGCAATTTATTGATAACTTGCAGGCCTTATTATTATTCGTTTTAGAAAAAAAAATGAGATGACGTTTTTGAGAAATTTTTATTTTAGTTTTTACAACGCATTTTTCTCAGTGTAGGATTTTCGAATATTGTTTGTCATTTTTTTTTTTGAAGCATGGCCGTAAGAACATGGAGTGGAGAGGGGGTGGTTTTTTCGAGGTTCCCATCTCCTCCCATGGGGTTCAGAAAAAGCAAGCGAGGTATTTTATTCTACACTGAAAATTTTCAAATCGTGATCAAATTTGGATGTTCTTATAACATTAGACATTGGGTTGGACTTGTAATTGCAGTTCAAAGATTGTTTATTGGCCGCAAAATGCCGTATAACACGTTATGCGTAAATATATTCATTACGTGTAAGACGACAATTTGCGGCCAATATACATTTTTGAACCGCAATAACTGTTTTGGTTTTAGTACAATCAAGTTGCAGTCTTTGGCTGGTTTATTTGTTCCAACTAAGGCTTTATGAAAAATATTCATAAAAAGCTATCAGTTAATAAGGAAAACAGTTATTAATAAAAACCACTATTTTTTGCTTCGCTAGAGCAAAATACCTTAAAATTCCATTCACGCTTGAGACTCAAGCAACCCCACCCATGGTCAAATTTTACTGAAAATTGGCATGTGACCTTCTGGTAAGTTGATGATAAATTTTAACTAGAAGCGATTGAGGTTTTTCATGTTTAATTCTCCCAAATCTAAGATTAGTGCACTGCGGTTCGTTAAATTATTCAAAAATGCGTTTTAGTGAAATATGACTAGTGACCAGTGATGGTTTGAATCATTTGACTTAATTTTGAATCATTTGCTTATAACTTCTTTTGAAAACATTTTTCCCAGAAATGATGTTCTAAACTTTAGTAGAACTAGATCTTAGCTGCAACTTTTGTGACCAACACAAACCTGTATCTCTTATGCCTTATGAATGAGAAATCGAAAAGTTTAAATTTTTGAGCAATGATCGTAATCACAATCATTTGGATTAGCGGGTTGGATTAAATCCTACAATTCATACCACATTGAAGATACATATTTATGACATACAAGAAAGTTGTAGCTTAGATCTGTATCTACTAAAGTTTAGAACATCATTTCATGGAAAAATGTTTTCAAAAGAAGTTATAACCAAATGATTCAAAAATAAGTCAAATGATTCAAACCATCACTGCTAGTGACTACTTGAAATCTTTGTTTTAAATTGAAACTTACGGTACTTAGAAAACCAGGTTTTTAATATGTTCTTTTCGAGTCTAAAACTGTCGTTAAAACCAAATTTTTTTCTCAAAAAACTTCACTAATATCAACAAAACTATTGATCATATGCAAGAATGAAGTTCAGTTAATCGATAAAAAATTTATTCGCCTTTAATATGCAATAAAAGAATTCAAGTAAATGCTATGCAGTCTGAGATATTTTAATAAAAGTACAAGTATATTTTTTATTTTTCCAAAATTTCACATTTGAAGCTCAAAACTAACTCAAAAACTGTTCTACTGAGATTATTTTGAAATTTCATTTTTAAATTCAGCGTACGATTTCACATTTAAAGTGATCTTCAGCTTACTTAGTTAAAAAATGCTGAAAACTAGTTTTATTTTTCATCATATTTTCAAAATTAATTGAAAAAAGTTGACGCTAGTTTGGAATTTTAAACGTGAAATAATGCCACACTATATCTTGGTAACTAAAGAATATCAAAATTTTTTTTTCCTTAAAATCCTTCTTTAGTGAGTATCCAACTTATAATTGGATTGCAAATATGTAGGGTAACGGACCTATTTTGGACCGGGTACATATTTTGGACCTCCTTATAGCTTTTTTCCAATGTATCTCTAATAAATCACGTCAATCATGAACATTTTGAACAGATACAGTTAAAGCTACTTCTTAGAGCAAGTCCAATGGTGTTGGGAAAAAGTGGTAGGAATTTTGACAGCTGTAGCACAGATGGGAATTTTTGTATCGTGAAAAATAGACCAAAAAAGTTGGCCGTCCACCGGTGTGATAGAAAACGAAGGTATAAAATTGGGGGCAACCAGCGATGCCAAGTGCATTTGCTGCTCAGTATTTTTACTATTTTTGCTATTTCGAATTGATCGTTTAAAAATTGAAATCAAATTGAAATTGTAGTGCTAATATGAAAAATTTATTATTTATGTGTATTTACAAATACTGTATAAGTTATAATGCATTCCAATATTTAAAAAAATAATCAGTTCATAAGAAAAAAAAAACAAAAAAAGCGCTCAAATGTCAAATTGATCTGATTAAATCATTGACCAGTGAGCAGAGATCAAATTTTGTTTCATTAGAATGACCATTCTTAAAACTTTTTCTAAGTTGTTGAGAGAGTTTTGCATTGGATAAGTTTACAAGTTTCACTAAACTGAGCGTGTCTCATCTATGAAACAACAACTTTGTTTATTTTGTTTGGTTCCGGCACAATTTTTTTCAACAAAGGGATCAGTGATCCAACCCACCGGAAGCCGAATTTGGTGCATTCCGGCAACACAACCTAAAATTTGGAATTTATTTTCAAATAAAAAACGAAGCTCCTACTCCCGAAAACCGCTCAAACAAACAAAATTTATTTACCCAGTTATTTGGCATCTCTGCGCCTCGAAATGTGAGGTAGCCCACTCAATTGGCAAGAGCATGACAAAAATTGGCTGTAGGTTTTAAAGAGTTAATTAACTTCTTTGTAATTCGAATCAATTTAAGTGATAAGGGAATTGTTTACAAAAGAAAATATCACTTTATGTTAAAATCCTGAAATTGGTCAATTTCCTTTATTTTCCCCTCAACTAAGGTTTTGAGCATAAGAAAGATGACAGCACCGAAGCGTTTCATGCACGAATACTGTATTGCAACGCCGACTGTATCACTCGGTTCGGTGTTGCAAAACATCGTGTTTTTCTATCACCCTCGGCCAAAAAGTGTTATACGATACAAATTTTACAGCGCGAAACTGTTCGAATATCGGATTTTCCCAACACCGGTGTTCGGCAAATGTGTTGTGATGTGTTGTAAACCTTCGAAATTTCTATCTCCATCTCAACCAGTGAACTTGCTCTTATGGTTCCAATCATACCTAACATTCCATTGAATTAAGCTAATAAGGAGAGAAAAATGAAAATAATGTTTTGATCTTTCACATTTGGGCCGAATAAAGCTGATTTCAGGAGGACGTGCCATAATAGGAGTCAACTTTAAAGAAGATTTCTGCAAAGCTGTGATGAATTATATAAATACTTACATATTCAGAGCTATAATAAAACACTGGAAAACTAGTTTGTTAGCTCGAAGAACCAAAAAAAACTTGTTTTAATAGCAATTTGACCCATGTCAAAAATAGATCCTACATTATTCCTTAGGGACTTATTTTGGACCACTCAACATAACCTGGACATTAAATTTGATGTTAAATTAGGCTTGCCAGATGGTTTTCAAAAAAAGCGGGACATTTTGAGAGAAAAAAGCGGGACATTTTAAAAGTTTGTTTCAAATGTTTGTAACATATGTGAATATGTGTTTTTTTCTACTCCTAAAATGCGGTGCTTTTTTACTTAAGTTTAAAGTTCTATAAATCGATAATGGAGGCATATTTCAGTTAATATAACATTTGCCTTCCGAACCAACGCCATCTATGCTTCAAATCCAGGCGTAAACATCGAACAAAGTTTAAACTTTTCAATGTCCTTGCGTTGGTAAAAAAGTGCGAACGACACAAAGACGTTAAAACAACATTGATTGAAACAAAAATTAAACCAATGATGAAAAAATTTTCAGCATTACAAGCGTTTTTTGTTTTGTTTTAAAATTGTCAAGATTTTTTCTTGATAATTACCATACTTGCGACTGAATGTCATGACTTAACTTATAAGGCTCTCAATAGACAATTCGGCCTACATTTTATGCAAAGTAATCAATTTTTGTATATGAACAATGTAGGTATTCACTGATTTTCTATGGAATGTTCTTAAGCTTGAAATTTCTGGTTTGTGAAAAGAGTTCCACTTTATTTATTAGCATATTTTTTTCACTGTAAAAGTCACATCAGCTTTGTTTCAAGATTAAGAAGTTTTCAAATTTATAAAAATCAAATGAATTCTCCAGAATCGGATTTAGTGCGAAATCAGTGTGTCATTTTTTAGCAATCTAACACTAGCATTACCCTAAATTAGATATTTTTGAACATTTTTCTAAATACTGAAAAGCTATAAGTTTTGCCATGCAAATAGTTATTTATGCACTTAATTGCAAAAAGAGGTTTTTCAACACGAGTCATAAATTTATCCAACGAGGGTTGCTGAGTTGGATAATTACGTTGAATGCTAAAAGATATCGAGTTTTGCACTGAGTTGCACTCTTGAAAATTCATTAATTAACCAACAACTAAAAATAAAGTTAGTCGTGCTGAAATGCACCACTTTTCGATACTATTTTCAGTGTCCTAATGTTCAATTTTCAACACTGAACTCCATAAATGTTATTTTGAATAAAGAAAATGTTTTTTTTACATTGTCACATGATGTGATTCCCCCAGTTTCAAAAATAGAAAAATAGAATGAATCATAAGGAGTGTCACAATGTGACACTGTCACATACTCAAATGAGCTTGACATAGAAAAACTGCAGGAAATGACATATTTTTAATTGAAAACCAGTTCTTCTTACAAATTTAAATGCAATGTCTTGTTTGATGGATAGAAATTTAATAATAGGAAATAATAATAATACGAATTGCATAGAAAAGTTTAAAAGATCATTCCAAAGAAATAAGGGATCAAAGAAAAAGCAAGCATCTTATTTGTGTGATGTGCAATTTTGATAAAGCAAAATTTATCAAACATAGGCAAACTTGTTTTTTTTATTTGAAAACTTAGTTTAAAAAAAAGCGGGACATTTCGAGTAAAAAGCGGGATGGCGGGACATTTTCCAAAAAAGCGGGACATGTCCCGCTTTTGCGGGACGGATGGCAACCATATGTTAAATGTTCATAAACCAAATAAAACATCGTACGTCGATATTAAATATTATAAATTATTATTAATTTATTTATTTAAAGGAGAATTTAATGTCTAAGGTCATTCTTCCCCTGCAGACTTAAATCTATTTAACATTTTATATTCGACCATAAACTTGGATTTTTTTCAAATACTTAATTATCTTATCCTCATTTTGAGCATTGTTATTCAGTACACGCATGCCGATATGAAAAGAATTATGCACACTATTTCAAACGCTTATTATGAATAAAATTTCGGTATATTGGCTTAATTCTATTAAATCAACTCGCTAAAGCCCAACCCTGCATTTAGACGGGGGGGTTCACTTCAATCTACATAAAACCTAGCCAAACATTGTTTTAACTTACTTTTTGTTCACTATGTTTTCAACCACGTTTATCTAACAATCCACATTAATGTACACTTTTTGATGAGCAGTTGTCAAAAGCAACAACCAAAAGAACCTTAAAATATGAAAAAACTGGGCATACACCAATTTTTATAAAGTCAACATTTTTTTTAGCTTCAATGATTTCTCCATTGACTGTTTTTTTTCTAAAAGTAACAACTGTTTAGAGTTGATTTTCGATAAAGAAATATACTTGGATAGGTAGAAGAGTTGAAATATAAACTCCGTCTAAAGGAGGGTTTGGGGAAAAATCGACAACAAATCGGCAAATTTGAAAGGAGTTAAATTTTGGTAACAGTTGAAATATTTCAATTGATAAATAGTAGAACAATTTTGACAAAAAAAATATATTCAACTTTAGCTATGAGATTGTCTTAATTTGTATTAAAACTTTAGGAAAAAAAATGATGTAATGTGTAAAAATTACAAGCGAAAAGTACAAAAATCTAGTTATTCAGCCCCTGTGGTTATGCAATTTAAAAAAAAACTGTTGAAAATTTCACTCCGACGATAATTTTTTTCGTAGAACAAAAGTTTTTTTTAAAGATAAAACTGAAACCAAACCAAATCCACTAAGGTTTTGTAAATCAAAATGTATCAATAGGGTTGAAGAAGATTTGCGTTCAAAAAACTAATCCTAAACATAAGCCAACTGGCCTAACAGTATCTAACACTGCAGGAAAAAAAAATGTCGTCCAGATTGCAGTGTGCTGTAAAAAATTCCAAAACATTTGAAATACACTATATAACGGAGGAGTTTTTCCGTTTTTACTCTATTCTTATCGAAAATTAGTGTATTGAAGCATAAGAAATTGTAGAAAAAAGGGTGTAATGAGAAAAATTTAACAAGCAAGGGTACCGAAATAAAAGCTGGGGAAATGTTGAAAGAAGTTAGTCCAGAAATGAATTAACGTGAACAAACAAAACTCGACTACAAGAATAAGAAAAGATCAACTGAATTATTCGCATAAATGCGCATTAATCGCTGCCGTAAATTAGCAAAATATAGAGAAAACAAATTTATTCAGTTTAAGGGTGGTCCAAAATAGGTCCAAAGGGTGGTCCAAAATAGAAACCTGGTGGTCCAAAATACCGACCAGAGTAATGATCAAAGAAACGAGTTTTTAGGCTTAAATCTCGTTACATTGCAACAAACGACGATATGTTTCGATTGAAAAAGCCTGAATTTTCGTCAGAGCAGTTAAAAATTGTAACATGTACTTTTTTATTTCAGAAAATAGCATAGCCACTTCCCAAAGCGGTCCAAAATAGGTCTGTTACCCTAGTACCTACGTTTTTGTTAAGTGGAAATTTTACTATTTTTTCATCCAGGTTTTCCAAAACAATACCAGACAGCATATTTGGTATGGAAGTTTTAACTAAATTGCCGGCATTTTCATTTTCAATAAACATTTTTTAGCCAGTAATTTAAGTAATGCAGGTTCAGGTCTTGTTTTGACACATGAGGGACCGCGAAGAAATCTTACCCCCAAAACAGCAAAATTCGGCACCTTATGTATTAGAATCCACTAAACCAAATTGTAAAAATTTTGTAACTCTGAGTCACCGAAAATGTTGGGTTCAATTTTGTCGACATTAATGTCATTATTGAATTTATAATATTGAGTTATGATTCTTGTAGTGGCACATTCGTAGCGAGCGAAATAAAGAGATATCTCGTATTTGGTCCGGAACGTTTTAATAGCTGATAGTTTGCCAACCTTTTTCATGGAAAATATATTCCATTT
>NC_073691.1:187673981-187768478 GCF_029784155.1 Uranotaenia lowii | reverse complement strand
CATTTTTGTCATTTTTGTCATTTTTGTCATTTTGTCATTTTTGTCATTTTTGTCATTTTTGTCATGTTTTGTCATTTATTTGTCATTTTTGTCATTTTTGTCATTTTTTGTCATTTTTGTCATTTTTGTCATTTTTCATTGTCATTTTTGTCATTTTTTGTCATTTTTGTCATTTTTGTCATTTTTGTCATTTTTGTCATTTTTGTCATTTTTGTCATTTTTGTCATTTTTGTCATTTCTTTGTCATTTTTGTCATTTTTGTCATTTTTGTCATTTTTGTCATTTTTGTCATTTTTGTCATTTTTGTCATTTTTGTCATTTTTGTCATTTTTGTCATTTTTGTCATTTTTGTCATTTTTGTCATTTTTGTCATTTTTGTCATTTTTGTCATTTTTGTCATTTTTGTCATTTTTGTCATTTTTGTCATTTTTGTCATTTTTGTCATTTTTGTCATTTTTTGTCATTTTTGTCATTTTTGTCATTTTTGTCATTTTTGTCATTTTTGTCATTTTTGTCATTTTTGTCATTTTTGTCATTTTTTGTCATTTTTGTCATTTTTGTCATTTTGTCATTTTGTCATTTTTGTCATTTTTGTCATTTTTGTCATTTTTGTCATTTTTGTCATTTTTGTCATTTTTGTCATTTTTGTCATTTTTGTCATTTTTGTCATTTTTGTCATTTTGTCTTTTTGTCATTTTTGTCATTTTTGTCATTTTTGTCATTTTTGTCATTTTGTCATTTTTGTCATTTGTCATTGTCATTTTGTCATTTTTGTCATTTTTGTCATTTTTGTCATTTTTGTCATTTTTGTCATTTTTGTCATTTTTGTCATTTTTGTCATTTTTGTCATTTTTGTCATTTTTGTCATTTTGTCATTTTTGTCATTTTTGTCATTTTTGTCATTTTGTCATTTTGTCATTTTGTCATTTTTGTCATTTTTGTCATTTTTGTCATTTTTGTCATTTTGTCATTTTTGTCATTTTTGTCATTTTGTCATTTTTGTCATTTTGTCATTTTTGTCATTTTGTCATTTTTGTCTTGACATTTTTGTCATTTTTGTCATTTTTGTCATTTGTCATTTTGTCATTTTTGTCATTTTTGTCATTTTGTCATTTTTGTCATTTTTGTCATTTTTGTCATTTTGTCATTTTGTCATTTTTGTCATTTTGTCATTTTGTCATTTTGTCATTTTTGTCATTTTTGTCATTTTTGCTTTTTGTCATTTTTCGTCATTTTGTCATTTTTGTCATTTTTGTCATTTTTGTCATTTTTGTCATTTTTGTCATTTTTGTCATTTTTGTCATTTTGTCATTTTTGTCATTTTTGTCATTTTTGTCATTTTGTCATTTTGTCATTTCTGTCATTTTTGTCATTTTTGTCATTTTGTCATTTTTGTCATTTTTGTCATTTTTGTCATTTTTGCCATTTTTGTCATTTTTGTCATTTTTGTCATTTTGTCATTTTTGTCATTTTTGTCATTTTTGTCATTTTTGTCATTTTTGTCATTTTGTCATTTTTGTCATTTTTTGTCATTTTTGTCATTTTTGTCATTTTTGTCATTTCTTTTGTCATTTTTGTCATTTTTGTCATTTTTGTCATTTTTGTCATTTTTGTGTCATTTTTGTCATTTTTGTCATTTTTGTCATTTTTGTCATTTTTGTCATTTTTGTCATTGATTTTGTCATTTTGTCATATTTTGTCATTTTGTGTCATTTTTGTCATTTTTGTCATTTTTGTCATTTTTGTCATTTTTGTCATTGATTTGTCATTTTTGTCATTTTTGTCATTTTTGTCATTTTTGTCATTTTTTGTCATTTTTGTCATTTTTGTCATTTTTGTCATTTTGTCATTTTTGTCATTTTTGTCATTTTTGTCATTTGTCATTTTTGTCATTTTTGTCATTTTTTGTCATTTTTGTCATTTTGTCATTTTGTCATTTTTTGTCATTTTTGTCATTTTGTCATTTTTGTCATTTTTGTCATTTTTGTCATTTTTGTCATTTTTGTCATTTTTGTCATTTTGTCATTTTTGTCATTTTTGTCATTTTTGTCATTTTTGTCATTTTTGTCATTTTTGTCATTTTTGTCATTTTTGTCATTTTTGTCATTTTTGTCATTTTGTCATTTTTGTCATTTTTGTCATTTTTGTCATTTTTGTCATTTTTGTCATTTTTGTCATTTTTGTCATTTTTGTCATTTTTGTCCATTTTTGTCATTTTTGTCATTTTTGTCATTTTTGTCATTTTTGTCATTTTTGTCATTTTTTGTCATTTTTGTCATTTTTGTCATTTTTGTCATTTTTGTCATTTTTGTCATTTTTGTCATTTTTGTCATTTTTGTCATTTTTGTCATTTTTGTCATTTTTGTCATTTTTGTCATTTTTGTCATTTTTGTCATTTTTGTCATTTTTGTCATTTTTGTCATTTTTGTCATTTTTGTCATTTTTGTCATTTTTGTCATTTTTTGTCATTTTTGTCATTTTTGTCATTTTTTGTCATTTTTGTCATTTTTGTCATTTTTGTCATTTTTGTCATTTTTGTCATTTTGTCATTTTGTCATTTTTGTCATTTTTGTCATTTTTGTCATTTTGTCATTTTGTCATTTTTGTCATTTTTGTCATTTTTGTCATTTTTGTCATTTTTGTCATTTTTGTCATTTTTGTCATTTTTGTCATTTTGTCATTTTGTCATTTTTGTCATTTTTGTCATTTTTGTCTTTTGTCATTTTTGTCATTTTTGTCATTTTTGTCATTTTGTCATTTTTGTCATTTTTGTCATTTTTGTCATTTGTCTTTGTCTTTTGTCATTTTTGTCATTTTTGTCATTTTTGTCATTTTTGTCATTTTTGTCATTTTTGTCATTTTTGTCATTTTTGTCATTTTTGTCATTTTGTCATTTTTGTCATTTTTGTCATTTTTGTCATTTTTGTCATTTTTGTCATTTTTGTCATTTTTGTCATTTTTGTCATTTTTGTCATTTTTGTCATTTTTTGTCATTTTTGTCATTTTTGTCATTTTTGTCATTTTTGTCATTTTTGTCATTTTGTCATTTTTGTCATTTTTGTCATTTTTGTCATTTTTGTCATTTTTGTCATTTTTGTCATTTTGTCATTTTTGTCATTTTTGTCATTTTTGTGTCATTTTTGTCATTTTTGTCATTTTTGTCATTTTTGTCATTTTTGTCATTTTGTCATTTTTGTCATTTTTGTCATTTTGTCATTTTTGTCATTTTTGTCATTTTTGTCATTTTTGTCATTTTTGTCATTTTTGTCATTTTTGTCATTTTTGTCATTTTGTCATTTTTGTCATTTTTGTCATTTTTGTCATTTTTGTCATTTTTGTCATTTTTGTCATTTTTGTCATTTTTGTCATTTTGTCATTTTTGTCATTTTTGTCATTTTTGTCATTTTTGTCATTTTTGTCATTTTTGTCATTTTTGTCATTTTTGTCATTTTTGTCATTTTTGTCATTTTTGTCATTTTTGTCATTTTTGTCATTTTTGTCATTTTTGTCATTTTTGTCATTTTTGTCATTTTTGACATTTTTGTCATTTTTGTCATTTTTGTCATTTTTGTCATTTTTGTCATTTTTGACATTTTGTCATTTTTGTCATTTTTGACATTTTTGTCATTTTTGTCATTTTTGTCATTTTTGTCATTTTTGTCATTTTTGTCATTTTTGTCATTTTGTCATTTTTGTCATTTTTATTTTTGTCATTTTTGTCATTTTTGTCATTTTGTCATTTTTGTCATTTTTGTCATTTTTGTCATTTTTTGTCATTTTTGTCATTTTTGTCATTTTGTCATTTTTGTCATTTTTTGTCATTTTTGTCATTTTTGTCATTTTTGTCATTTTTGTCATTTTTGTCATTTTTGTCATTTTTGTCATTTTTGTCATTTTGTCATTTTTGTCATTTTTGTCATTTTTGTCATTTTTGTCATTTTTGTCATTTTTGTCATTTTTGTCATTTTTGTCATTTTTGTCATTTTTGTCATTTTTGTCATTTTTGTCATTTTTGTCATTTTTGTCATTTTTGTCATTTTGTCATTTTTGTCATTTTTGTCATTTTTGTCATTTTTGTCATTTTTTGTCATTTTTGTCATTTTTATCATTTTGTCATTTTTGTCATTTTTGTCATTTTTGTCATTTTGTCATTTTTGTCATTTTTGTCATTTTTGTCATTTTTGTCATTTTTGTCATTTTTTGTCATTTTTGTCATTTTTGTCATTTTTGTCATTTTTGTCATTTTTGACATTTTTGTCATTTTTGTCATTTTTGTCATTTTTGTCATTTTTGTCATTTTTGTCATTTTTGTCATTTTTGTCATTTTTGTCATTTTTTGTCATTTTTGTCATTTTTGTCATTTTTGTCATTTTGTCATTTTTGTCATTTTTGTCATTTTTGTCATTTTTGTCATTTTTGTCATTTTTGTCATTTTTGTCATTTTTGTCATTTTTGTCATTTTTGTCATTTTTGTCATTTTTGTCATTTTTGTCATTTTGTCATTTTTGTCATTTTTGTCATTTTTGTCATTTTTGTCATTTTTGTCATTTTTGTCATTTTTGTCATTTTTGTCATTTTTGTCATTTTTGTCATTTTTGTCATTTTTGTCATTTTTGTCATTTTTTCGTTGTTGTCATTTTTGCCAGGGCTTTGATGTAATGTGTAAAGCACATTCAGCTAAAACTAACGATTAAAAATTAATTATAACAAGGAAGCAGGCAGCGCATAATTATTTCTATCTGGATTAAGTTTCAAATACCCTTTCATGAAACAAATCCGATCAAAGATAAGAACTAAAAGCTTCCCTCAAATTTAAAGTAGGTAATCCTGTGTAAAGTGTTTTTTTTTTACAGTTTGCTTACCTCGACATTCGACCGTTCCGTCCGGCTTGAAGATCGGATTCATCTCGAACCGGCAGATGCACCTTTGGTCCCGGCATTCCGTTTGTTCCGTCATTTGCTCGCATTGCTCGGTAAAGAAGCAACTCTCGTTCACCTGGGCCTCTGAAAATGACAAGACACATACAGATTGGGGTTGGTTAGTTTGTTGGAATCGAGCAGGAATAACGTAAGAGGTTTTGTGGTAGGACATATGTATGTAGATATGGATAGACAGACGGAATGATTGGGTGTCCCACACAATCCGGACATGGAATGAAGCAAGGCGTGTTTTGGGGCGGCACTTCCGGAGGACATAAATTCTGTTCCCAAAATTGAGTGCGGTTGAAGTAAATGCAGCCCGAGTTTCACCAGAGTCGAGTGTGTTGTAGGCTTTCTCGGAACATCCCTGCAGATATCGTTAAATTGTGGTACATAATGGGATTTTTCTCCTCTCGGTTTGAATGTCTGCTTTTATTACATCGGTTCCGAATGTGCTTGAGAAAGGTGTTGAAGCTGGTTTGCTTCAGTTAAACATTATCTTGAACATTTATCACTTTTGTACTTTACAGTCCGAGCAGATAATGAATCCTCAAGTTTATTAAAAAGAAATGTATGTTTAACAGCTTGCTTGCCAGCTCAACCACAAATAAAGCGAACCTTTTTCGGGGGGCTCGAATCTGCTCAAGTTCGACCACAACAAAGAATCCCATCCGGGGCACGATCCCGGACTGAATTCCGGACGAGCGTGACGAAAAGGACGATGTGAGATGTTACCCTCTAAGCTCTAAGCCTTCACATTTGATGGGTTCGTTTCCGGCCAAACCACAAAACAGTGGGTATCGATTCATCCACGCCTGACCGCTTGCGGTTGGCTCGGGTGTATTAGAGGAAGATAACATTCCAAACCACAAACGTCAACCCGTACACAAGTTTTACGCGAGGAACGATGCCGCAACACTTCTGAAAGTCAACTCTGGAGAGCAATTTCATAAAAGAGACTGATCAATTTTAAAGAAAAAATTGAGGGGATTGAAAGACAAATATTAAAACAGTTCAAATAAAAAGACTTGCTCAAAATTATTTGCGGTTAGGCATTTCAAAATTGTCAAAATTGTCAAAATTGTCAAAATTGTCAAAATTGTCAAAATTGTCAAAATTGTCAAAATTGTCAAAATTGTCAAAATTGTCAAAATTGTCAAAATTGTCAAAATTGTCAAAATTGTCAAAATTGTCAAAATTGTCAAAATTGTCAAAATTGTCAAAATTGTCAAAATTGTCAAAATTGTCAAAATTGTCAAAATTGTCAAAATTGTCAAAATTGTCAAAATTGTCAAAATTGTCAAAATTGTCAAAATTGTCAAAATTGTCAAAATTGTCAAAATTGTCAAAATTGTCAAAATTGTCAAAATTGTCAAAATTGTCAAAATTGTCAAAATTGTCAAAATTGTCAAAATTGTCAAAATTGTCAAAATTGTCAAAATTGTCAAAATTGTCAAAATTGTCAAAATTGTCAAAATTGTCAAAATTGTCAAAATTGTCAAAATTGTCAAAATTGTCAAAATTGTCAAAATTGTCAAAATTGTCAAAATTGTCAAAATTGTCAAAATTGTCAAAATTGTCAAAATTGTCAAAATTGTCAAAATTGTCAAAATTGTCAAAATTGTCAAAATTGTCAAAATTGTCAAAATTGTCAAAATTGTCAAAATTGTCAAAATTGTCAAAATTGCCAAAATTGTCAAAATTGTCAAAATTGTCAAAATTGTCAAAATTGTCAAAATTGTCAAAATTGTCAAAATTGTCAAAATTGTCAAAATTGTCAAAATTGTCAAAATTGTCAAAATTGTCAAAATTGTCAAAATTGTCAAAATTGTCAAAATTGTCAAAATTGTCAAAATTGTCAAAATTGTCAAAATTGTCAAAATTGTCAAAATTGTCAAAATTGTCAAAATTGTCAAAATTGTCAAAATTGTCAAAATTGTCAAAATTGTCAAAATTGTCAAAATTGTCAAAATTGTCAAAATTGTCAAAATTGTCAAAATTGTCAAAATTGTCAAAATTGTCAAAATTGTCAAAATTGTCAAAATTGTCAAAATTGTCAAAATTGTCAAAATTGTCAAAATTGTCAAAATTGTCAAAATTGTCAAAATTGTCAAAATTGTCAAAATTGTCAAAATTGACAAAATTGTCAAAATTGTCAAAATTGTCAAAATTGTCAAAATTGTCAAAATTGTAAAAATTTGTCAAAATTGTCAAAATTGTCAAAATTGTCAAAATTTGTCAAAATTGTCAAAATTGTCAAAATTGTCAAAATTGTCAAAATTGTCAAAATTGCCAAAATTGCCAAAATTGTCAAAATTGTTAAAATTGTCAAAATTGTCAAAATTGTCAAAATTGTCAAAATTGTCAAAATTGTCAAAATTGTCAAAATTGTCAAAATTGTCAAAATTGTCAAAATTGTCAAAATCGCAAAATTGTCAAAATTTCCATCGAATGCTACTTACGCGCAAAATATTTAGAAGTTCCAGAGTAATGACGGAATTGTGTTAAAATTATGCCAAAATTGTTCAACAAAACGTCGTTTTTGTGACCAAATTGTGTAAAACTTGTGCCAAAATATGTTCCAATATGTATAATCAAAAATTTTCAGAGTTTAAAAAAGGATAAAAATCTTTTTTTTTACAAATTAAACTCAATTGAAGCAGCTGTGTTCCTACCAAAGACTTTTTACAGGGATATAAAAATCTCGATCGTTTTACCCAAGCGTTTAAACATCAAAACTCTACAGCCATCAAACAAATCTTCTCGGCGCTCACGTCAGCATATTTATCAACAAATCGGCATTTCTCAAACTGGAGAGGTTTCGAGACGTCTGTTGAGCAAACACATCAAACTTTCTGACAATGCGCTATCTGCGCATCGATGAAATGAATTCCCTTCTTGTGCTACACTTTTCTTCAATCTGGTCCTCTAGCCAAATATCATTTTCTTTAATGGGAACGACAAACATGAAACACTCGGTTCAGTTTGTCTCCGTTTTTACTAGAAAGGCTAGTCGTGCGACAGAACTTGAGTTCTGTGGTATTGATTCGTCAAACTAGTGATTAGCAAAGGAGGGCGGCTTGGTAAACTTTTTTTGTGGACGGTCGGCGGCGATGGCACTAATTAAGTTTTCCCAACCTTAGGTGGAAGTCGAAGAAAGAAATCATCAAGAAAATTCGCTGTAACTGTTAGGTCATTCATCATTGGTTTAATTGCTCAATAAATAGACAGTATTCGGCATTGCTAGCGGAAGAGTTAGCGGCGCTCATCAAATCACTTACTCCGAAAAAATAAACGATCGCTAATATCAACTACTAAGTCGTGCATAAAGCTAGATTTGAAAAAGAAAATCTTCCAAATCACAATCATTGAAACATAGGAACTTAAAATGCTGTTAAATTTAATAAAGCAGATTTTAAAATGGTAAGACTTTTTTTTGAAAAAAATTCCTTCTAAATTCTACCCGTTTCCATCTAAATTATGTTTATTAATTTTTCAATTGAACAGTCCCACTACTAAAATTTTTGAATTTTTAAAATAAGTTTGTCTTTGTTCTGATTTTTTGTGTTCTGAAAACATAATTTTTGACATAGAATTACGTTTTACGGCAACACTATAGGGGGGCAAATTGAAATTCGCGAACGGTTCTAGCGTCACGAAAAACGCCTCTTTATCGGACATCTTTTCCGTACATCATTTTGGGTCGGCTATGTGTTGGTCCACTAATACCAATAAAGCGCAAATACAAATTGGTGCGCAAAACACCCGAGCAAAAAAACCCCGATCGTCGACCCAAACGGCACTAGATCCGAAGTTATAAAATGACCAAATTATATTCATTTTTAAGGAAAGCGCATTCTATAACATCACCTGGACTCTAATAAAGCCAAAATTAGGCTATTTGGCCCCTATGTGGTTTATCTATAGGTGCGGACAAGACTACCGTTGCACGAGTGTGAGAATCAATTTTTTCAATGTTTTGATTGCTACGTCACAAACGTTCAAGTGCGTCTCGACGTTGGAGTCGCCTTGCCACGACAGTTTTCATACGTGCTCGATGGTATGATCTCGAGCATCGATTGGAAGTTATAATCAGAATGTGCTCAAAGTCAAATCACATGTTTGGTATCCTTCCATGCAAAAGCGGTTAGACAATTTTCAAATGATTTAAGAAATCTAACACATCTTGTACTGTTTGTACATTTTGAGTCGTTCAATTACGAAATTCGTTCGAAATTCCGAGATACTAGCACTATTCTCTAAATCAAACTATTAGATCTTTGAACTGAACCTGAATACAGTATGTGAAATCTTGATTTGAGTTTCAAATCTGATATGCAAAACCTGAAATGCGCAATTTTAAAAACCTGAGCTCTTAATCGAAATGTGATCATGATTTTTGCACAATTTATAAGGGTATATACGGGCGCCAGTATTGGCGAAAAATTGGCCTCAGCCATAACCTCAAACTTTGATGAGCTGACGGCCTCACCAGTGATGCTAGGCGCGTTACTAAAATCAGTATTTGT
Organism: Uranotaenia lowii; assembly: GCF_029784155.1. Taxonomy (NCBI): domain Eukaryota; kingdom Metazoa; phylum Arthropoda; class Insecta; order Diptera; family Culicidae; genus Uranotaenia; species Uranotaenia lowii. The sequence continues at coordinate 187,759,030 of NC_073691.1, read as the reverse complement.
TGTTTTTTTTTTAAACTAATTAGAATATTTCTGAATTGATTAAATTTTTTAACAATCAACAGCTTATCGTTTGAATTCATTACGGGGCGTCTCTAATAAAATTGATGAAGATAGGCCATCTTCCGCTAATGAATTTTCAAGGTGAATTTAAAACATCTGAAATATATTTTCATGTACTGCTCGGTAAAGTAAAAAGAGTTGTTTCCAACTTCTAAACGAATGCAAAATCATTCACTGTTACAAAAAAAAGTAAATTAATAAAAGCCACGTTGATGTTGACTATGAAAATAATAGGCTGCATGCTTTGATTATTTATAACATTTTCACATAATTCGCTGCATCGCTTAAGTGTGCGATACAGACAGTTGTTATTCAGTTCAGATAAATGTTGCGTTTAATTTCATATTCTAATAGAAATCTAGGGGAAAGTTGCAAATTCTCAGTACTCATGAAAACGTTTTTCAATAAAAATTCAATTTAAAATATAATCATTTTCCAAATATCAATGCACTTGGCAGCCCTGACCACCCAAAAAAATCAAAACACGAGCATCTGTGTGTCGCTTTTCCACAGGGCGAATTTGTCGATATTAGTACCGCAAAATCGCGTTTATCGTGCGCCCTTCTCAAAAATTGATTCTGTTCTCCCATGGTTTGAGGTTAGGGCTGAGGCCTCCTACTAAGGTGGTGTTCGTGTAAAACTGTCAATATATCCTAATTGGCATCTGACTTTTTATAAATCAACTTTTTTATGAACTCACAATAAAATTTAAATCTGAATTTTTGAAACAAAAGCTTTTTATAAAAAAGATAAAAAAGTTTTTTTTTTGTAACTGAAAAATAACAATGATTCTGAACGGTATTCCTCTAACTCCTCAACGAATTCTGTTCTTCCAGCATTTTCTATAGGGACTTTTTACCCATCATTGCCGGTGGTGTCGATTTCAGGAAACGTTTTTCTGGACAAAATTTTGGGAGCAAACGAATCCTTCGGCAGCTGAATCCGTTAAACTACTTCGAGAACCCGAAAAATGAATTTGACAACTGAAATCTGAACCGCATCGGGACTAATTTTGTATTCACAACACGACGGCATCTCGAAAATTTATAGTAACATTCTATCATGGTAACGTCAATAACAAACATTCTGGGACGTTGCTACAGTTTCATCGATACGTTGAATTTTTGCCACCGCGACGGCGTCGTGTTACGTCACAATCGTTCATAAACAACTGTATGAATACAACGAACTAACACTAAAGTTTTTAGTTGACCCCACCTATAGATAAACCACATAGATTTGGCCCTACCCTAGAAACGTCATCATGACATATCATTGTTGGTCATCAATGTTGGTCATCAATGTTGGTCACCAAAGCGTTTAAAAAGCTATTATTAAACATGTTAGGAATGTTTTGTTTTTTTTCGATTCTGTGAATTCTCGGAGTTTTATTTTTATTTTTTCCAGCAACCATAATGGTTGATGAATGATGATTGCATTATTGAAATATTAATGATCTGGTAAAATAAATAGCCAAAATACTAATGTTTTAACCATATTATTAGCCTCTTTTGTACTGCCAGTCAAGATTTTACGTAAAATGTGTATGAAATAGTATCTTAAAATAAATGCGCCTCGTCAAATTTGATAGTCAATCATGATGGAATTGATAGAAAATGGGCCTGAAAAAATATTATCCAATGCTTGCATCGTGAATCCATCAACATGGCGTCATTTTGTGCCCTTTGATTTTGCAACCAACATGGTGTTAGTCAATTTGATTTGACGTTTCTCTCGCAAGCCAACCAATTACACGCTTAGGATGAGTTCCTCATTTCTGAGTTGTGATTCCTTAGTACAGTAAATGATGACATTTTAAATAAAAACGGATTGGTTGTTAATCACCCGTGGAATAAATTATGAGTTGAAGTCAAATTTCGTTGTCTGACGCCATCTTGAAATCCAGGATGGCGGCTTCCGCTGATCTTTTAAATGTTGTAAATGACTTAAAATCGCATGAAACCCCATCAATATTGGTATTGGGTAAAAGGGCTAACCGAGTAGAAGTCGAATTTCGCTATCAGACGCCATCTTGAAATCCAAGATGGCGGCATCCGATGAACTTTTAATGCTGTAAATGACAAAAAGTCGCATTGCACAACCACTATAAGGGTATTGGTTGAAAGGGCTAAACTAGAAGAAGCCAATTTTTTTCTTTTCGATGCCATCTTGAAATCCAAGATGGCGTCATCCACTGAACTTTGAAATGCTGTTAGTCACTGAGAATCGCATGAAACTCCCATAATATGGATATAAATTGAAAAGAATCAACGAGTAGAATACAAATTTCGCTATCAGGCGTCATCTTGAAATCCAAGATTGCGGCTTCCACTGAACTATAAAATGATTGAAATCATTGAAAGTCACTATAAATTCCCACAATATGGTCATTGGGTAAAATGGCTTAATCAGTTTAAGTGGAATTTTTTATCAGATCATCTTGAAATCCAAGATGGCGACTTTCGCTGAACCTTAAAATGCTGTAAATAACTAAAAATCGCATGAAACCCCCACAATATGGGTATTGGCTAAAAGTGCTAACCTAGAAGAAGTCAAATTTCGCTATCAGGTGCATCTCGAAATCCAAGATGGCGGCTTTCAGTGAACTTTAAAATGCTGTTAAACACTGAAAATCGCATGAAACTCCCACAATATAGGCATTGTGTGAAAGTATCAAACGAGTAGAAGTCGAAGTTTTCTATCAAACGACATCTTGAAATCCAAGATAGCGGCATCCACTGAGCTTTAAAATTCTGCAAATGACTAAAAACCGCACGAAAGCTTTCAATATTGGTATTCGTTGAAAGGGATAAAATAGAAGAACCAGACCCTGATTGTTTTTGGCAACCCGCTCGAACATTTTGTGTTGTCAAAATCGAACGATTTTTTTTCCCAACTTTGTTTTTACTTCCCAAGCAACCAAAAGTCTCGTTAAAATATAGAACACAGCTTAAACAGCATAATCGATGCACTGAAATTCCTTTTATTCAGCCCAAAATTTAAGTTCTTATTGAAACTTTGAAGTTCCATTACAGATTTGAACGGCCTTCTATTCAGCCCACAAGTAAACGTTTAATCAGCGAAAACAAAAAAATAATTCTCCTCTCCTCTCTCATTTTGGTCACCACCAGCCTATGTGGTGCTGCCGGATTCTCGGCATCCATCTTTAAACCTCCCATCCATCACCTCCCTCAATTGATCTTACTTAATTGCTTTTTTATTAAACTTTGTTCGATACATACAACACGCACGCCAGTTCTGCTACACATTTGTTTGATCCGTCCTGGTACCAGATTTGAACCCGATCCTCCGAGACGATAGCCAAACACGCTGCCACGACGCCACGCCTAGATGTTACCTTACCGGCAGCTAAAATTCAAAGTGGTTATAAGCTTCCTTGAATACCTGCAAGGGCAGCCAGCGGCCAGCAGCAAAGACGCATGTTGATTATTACTAAAAAACATTACGAAATGACCGTATAAATCGTAGCGTATAAATCAATCATCCGTTAAAAATTTTTGGCTTAAAAAAAATTAAATTCCATGTTTATAACTGTTAAACATAAAATTATACAAATTCTTGAGTTTATCTTGATATTTAATTATTGAATTGCTTCGACTGACTTTAAATGTTTGATAAATTCGTGGTAAGTAAATACAGTTTGACGAAATTTTATAAGGTCAAAATATTTACTCTTTCCAAAAACAATCCTTTGCGAGTTAGCTTTAAGTTGTTCTGAGTTGAAGTTTTAAAATAAATTGTACATTTCATCAATTTCCAAGCTCCAAATAATGAATTATTTATTAAATGCCCTTTTGTGATGTTCGTTCACATTTCATATTCATGAAATGGCGGACATGTCTCAAAAATGGCTTTTTGAGGAACTTTTTGGAACTTCGAGTCCATAGAAGGCTATTTATGACCAAATTTGTAACTTTTATTCTGCATGATGCGATTGACATGTCACAAAAAGGCTATTTGAGGAACTTCTTTTAACTTGAAGTTCACAGAAGGCTATTTGAGACCTTATTTGTAACTTTTATACTGTGTGGGTGCAATTGAGATGTCACAAAAATGGCTATTTGAGGAACTTCTTGGAACTTCAAGTCCATAAAAGACTATTTGAGGAACATTTTGTAACCTTCATGCTCACATTCGAGAAAATTCGGTACCAATTCCCTTTGAAACCTTTGTTCAGCGTAATTCGAACTTTGGAGGCACGAGTTTAAGTAGGTATGAGACTTTTGGTTGCTTGGGTTAGTACAACATTTTTTATCATGTTTTTGATGCATTTAGCACTTTTCGTGTTACCATCATAAAACTAGCTGCACAAAAAAAGCCATAATAAAACCATAATAAAACATCGAAATATTAGTTAGCTTGATCTGTGTTACTTGGGATCCGTAGATTAAAATTCTTGTGTCATTGATGTTTCCTGTTTTCTAGCTCAATGTACTAGCTCTAAAGTGAACGCTTAGTGAATCTAACAAAACAGCATTTAATTTTATGCCCGGTGGATCGTGATAAACGGTATAAATGAGATGAATTTTGTTAAGAATCAGATAGTTTTCTAACTACGAACACGGACCACCAGAGCAGTGAAAAAATATAGCACCAAATCAGAGATTCATATGACGAGCTTTTAAATTATTTGCATAAAGTACAATACTCTCCTTGGTTGAGTTTTCAACTAGAAAGTTAAAAGCTCTGTTACAAAAGTTGGAATCGATTTTGATAGTTCCTTTATATCAATTGGCATCGATTTTGTGTTTAAGACGTGTCGCTAATCTTACACGGAGATTCACTGATACACATGTATGTAGGTTAGGATGGCAGCCAAATGGTTCTGTCGATTTTAGAAATCCGACAATATACCTACATTTTGTAGATTGGCTCAGAAAACTGACCTGTGCTAAATTTCAGCTCAATCGGACAAAAATAAGGGGTGTCTTAAAGCACTAACAAAACTATTTGAATTTATAATACTACTTGATTTTTTTTTATTTGGCAAATAAAGTGAATAAAACCGGGCAAAATGTGGGCATTTTCAATGAAATTCGGACAATCAGGCCGGACCGGACTTTTCCCGAAAGTTGTATTAAAAAACCCGAATAAAACCGGGCAATCCGGCAACCTTATTTTAAATGTATGATAAATGATTGGAAAGAGCAAGTAATTTTAGAATATTACTAGCTGACCCGGTGTGCTTTGCTACACCTTCAAAAAATATATTAAATCAGTTAAAATTATTGAAATTTATTTTATTTCTTAGACGGCATTTCAAACCCAAATTCGACATAATTTGGATGCAAACGCTTAAAAAGAGAACTTTGACTGGAGTTTCGAGTTTCAGCACAAAGATGATTTAATAATATTTTCTTAAAATTGATTTCTAAATTTGTTTTTCAATACCTGACACTTTTACTCCATTTAAAAAACCTCATAGAGTTCATAATGATGTTAAAATGTGTGTTTTAATGATATAAACTTCATGCCCTCTCCCTCTTCCAATGCAAGAAATGCTCACGAACTGCTATAAAATCATTTTTAGTGTCTTTGTTCATATTATATTTGGCACTATTTGAAAACTTATCAGACAAATGAAGCGAAATATTAAGCCATTTATCTGATAAGTTTTCAAATTGTGCCAAATATAATATGAACAAAGACACCTTCTTTCCGACTCTAATCAGAAATAAAGGAGGGTCTCTACTTCTCTTCCTTTTGCTTGATAATTTCTCGATTCATGCCAACACCTTTGTATGGAAGCCCTTATTGTTTGAAAAGTTTTCAAGTTATTCAACGCAATTTATATGGAACTCCTGATGGTTTGTAAATAGAAACATATCTCGTACCCAAGTCCCAAATACCTTCCCCTGTTAAAATCATGTTGATAATTTTTTTTCGCCATGTACTAAACTTGTAGACATGACACATTGAAACTTGAAGTGATGCCGAAATTTTATACAGCAAATTATTATATTTTTATTGGTAAAATCAAAAAGTGCGACTTAAATTCATATGCATCAGCTGTAACCTAATGAATCAAGAAAAAGAATGGTTTTCAAAGGAGAAAAAAATATTTTTAAATTTTGTTATTCGATTTAATCCCAAAAATTTCCCTTTTTAATGCTGAGGGTCCTTTTTAAAACTTTTCAAGATTTTTTTGCAATATAAATGAATGTTTGATACTCCACTTTTAGTGAATGCTGTTCTAATTAAAAGACCTTTATTAACAAAGACATTTGATAATTTTGAAAATCCTCTTCACATTCAACACACGGGATACCTGTTTCTGACATTTCTCTCCTAATGATGAATCAATTTGTAGAGGAAATACTTCAAATGTAGATGTTTCATGGCAAAAAGGCGCGTTTAAACTTTTGATACCGTGTGAAATGACAGGCGTTAATATTATTTTCAACACTTTCAGATCCTCAACATGTATCGAAAAAAGTCTGCTTAAAGTGGAATATTAATCAAAAAAATATTTTTCAACAAAAGTCTCTTCTATGTAGCCAAAATATGTAAACCAAAACATACCATTCATGTTAAGTACTTTTTTTAATTGTGTGCATCCTAACAGTACAGTACTTTTTGGTGAATGATTATAACAAAAAGTTGAGTTTATTTAGACAGATTGTTTATTTGAGCCCAACAATTTATAGTTGAAGAAATGATTTATACATTTTTTGTAAATTTTGAAACATTGCTCTTGCTTTAGTGTACACACTTTCTTAACTGAAAATTCTTCCTATCCTCACTTTTTATGAGGGTTATCATTGATAACTTTCACATATGCTTGCAGAAAATAAAAGGTCTCTGCATTCGACCTTTGAATACTTCAATCCTCAATTTAAAGCTCTTGTTCTGTGCATGTGTCTGTTTATTTCCATCGGATTTTGTTGTTTTTCTAAAAATGTAAAGGCGTTTGATACATATTCAGTTAAATACATTTGTACATGTTTAAAAAATGTTTTCGATCTATTTCTGTCAAAAACAGCTTATTCTTTTTCTGTTTTCAATATGAATCAAAACTATCCTTCTAGGCGTATTGGATTATACAATTCTATGTAGTATATCTTCCCACTTTCCTTTTTTTCGAACGTCCGCAAAGAGTCATACCATTATTTCATATGCATCAGCACTAAATTCGTATTTTTTAGACAACAATTGCTACTTTAATTAACACGAACTTAAAATGGTTTTTTTTTTAAGTCGTTGTAATGGTTTTGATTTGATCGGCAAAATATCAATTTGGGTCACATCTAGGCGTCATTCATAACCATATGCTGTACAAATGAGCTAGGAATCAAGAATAAAAAAATCACATCTAGGCTTCATAGCGCCACCACGTGCATTGAAATAATGCTTGTTTGAGAAATACGCGCCAAAAGGTGGGAACACTAATCAGTATGCTATGCCATGGTTACTATTCTATCGCGACGTTGGTTCGCGACGCCTGGACCATGGAGACGAAAAACAAACCGCCTGGCGCCCAAAGAAAAGAAAAATTCTCTCTGAAAAATGGAAGCCATGACTTTTATTTTATTCCAATTATTACAATTTTGATTATTACGGACAAATGATGCGACTTTTTGTTATTTTTATTCAATATAAACCGATTCGCATGCCTACAGAATATTCTGAAAATAATTTCATGCGTGTCGTTTGGGTCATTTCGGAGGAGTAGTACTACAAACACCGTTACAAGAGAATTTTATATAATAGATTAATTTTGTACAATTAAACCATCATATAGAAATTATAAATGATTTTGTTAGAAGATTACAGACTGTATCAAAAACTCTTTAGCAATATCTATGCTCTCAAGGCAAAAAAGCTTTAATCTGATAACAAAAATGCCAAAAAAAAACTTAAAAACGAGACTCACTAACACTTAACAAATAGATGTTGATCTGCTCTAAATTACTTAAATTTTCATCACTTGATATTTTTCGTTCAGAATTGTAACACATAACACATAACAAAGCGGCAAGACTTCACGAAATATCTCAGAAAAGAAGGTACTTCGCTTACATTCCATTGGGAGCATTCTCCGGAGCTCTGAATTATGAAGTTTATTAAAAAAAATTCACAAATGGCTTAACCACCTTGTCGGTGGAAAGTGCTCCGTTACTCGAACAAGAGAGTGAAGCACAGAGCCCTCATCATTATGCGTCGGAGTGATGAGGAGAATTTAGAGAAGTGGGGTACAGTCCATAAAAACGATTGCCTAGAAAGGATGTGTATAATTAATTGGCTTTAATTACGACCAGCTAAATTATGCATCCTGATTTGCTTTGTTTTCTTTGCTCGGGACGGTTCTGGTCGGAAATTTCCTATTGCAAGTATGTAGGTACCGTCGCTTAGGCGGCATTAATCGAACTGAGCTACTGGAAAGCCAAGAACATGTTCTTGGAACGGAAGAAAGCAGGATGGGAGGGAGAAGAAACCCGTGAAAAATTGGGTACCGGATTTTATGAGAATATCTTTGAGTTCAGCAGAGAACAATTTCCAATCTCTCTGTTTTCCCTCTTTCCATGGATCAGACCATGAATTCAGAGATTAAACGAGGAAACGTCTAAATGAGATTGCAGAATAATCGTTCCCCCGTAGAGTGAATTGATGACCGGGGATGGATTTATAATTGAAGTCTCGTTTTTTTTTTCTCATATGTTTATTTTCTGATTAAGAAAGGTAATTAATATACCTCAATTAAATCCTGATGGTAGTAAGGTAATCATAGTAATGGACAACAAAAAAAACCTACCGCCACAAACCGGGGATGGAAAGTGGTGTATCAGAGGCAATTCGATTCGATTGATAATAGATAAGGTAAACAGAAGTGTATAATCCAATGAAAAGATACTTTTACAGCTTTGACTGAACAGCGGCAGTCAACAAAATTTGATGGATCGTTTTGAACGTAATCACGAGGATTCATTCATCATATCTTGTTGTCCCTAATCCTTGATGTCACTTCCTGTCATTCTGGACTAACGATTTATTTTTCCCCGAAATTTCGAATCTTGTGTTTTTTAAGTGAATTTTTTGTTCACCAAAAACAACAGCTTTACAATTATGCGATTTATGTTAAATAGTTTCATGTTTCTACAACAGTGACACTCAGTTGGTCACTGTATTAGGTCATCAATAAGTTCCCCGTATCCGTAGAATGGGTCTTTTTTTCAGCCCCTGGAAAAATGCTTTATTCGCCCCAACACAAATCAAAAGTGGTGGTGGCTCCAGAGAGAAGTCAGCGAAGTCGACGACGTACATAAAAATAGGACATCAACAACATATGATACCGGCTCGGCAGCGGCAGAAAAAGCTCCACCAGGACCAGACCGAAAACCAAAACAACAATAACAAGATAAAGATGGAGGAGAATAAGTCTCCAGGCGGTACTTTATTTTGCTCCCGTTTGTTGTTGTTGTTGTTGATGAAGGCGTTTGTGTTGTAATGTTGGATAAAACGGTGCTCATAAAAAGTGTCACTCCTTATACGTCCTTTCAGTTTGTGTAAGTGAAGAGGCTCACCACAAATCTCATCGGGACGTATCACGTTTCCTTTCGAGGAGTAGGAAGAAAAATGCTTTCCATCTGCTGCCGCCACATATTGGTGGGCGTACTTACAGCAGAATGTTTTTATTTCTGTCTGGATTCGTCCTCTGCAAGTGCCAATCTGTCGAGCCACGACTCGGAAGATTTCACTTATCGGCGGCAGGGCGGATAAATCTACGGACGTCTGATTTTTCGGATTGATTCGTGATTTTATTTCCCCATGTGACGAAGGAAAATTGCCGGCTGCTTATTTTGGGAGGTTGTTTTCCGATTTTGGGTTTTTGTGTCGGTGCCAGGTGAAAATTTGCATTGCTGATATCGCATCTCAGAATAAATTTATCTTGTTATACCAATACTATCGACTATGATGCTAGGACTCTGAGTGCTTCATGATTATAATCCAGATACAAAAAGATGACGTATGTTTAAATAAAAAAAAATTCTAGCAATTTTTTTTATTTCAACATACATATTTGACAACAATTACGAATGAAAGTCGTTCAGCTGTTCGGTCATCTTTGAACATTCTTACGGTATTGGAGAACAGGTTTAGCTTAATGCTCGCATTTAATAATGCAAACTAAAGCCCTCCCAAACTACATTTAGCCCTTTCCGACGTACGGAATGTTATCAAGTAGAGTTTCAACATTTCTTCTAACCTCAACTATCTGGATGCGGTGGCTCGTCTAAAGTTCTCAAAACATTTACATTCCCACCCGTTGAGCTGCGGCTGCTAGGGTATCTGATTCAACGAATACTCGTTTAAAATGAGCGAGCACCCAAAACTCAGAGCCAAACTTAGCTAGTACCATCACCCTATCTCACTTTGAAGGGCTTCCACAAACTGCAGGAACTAGTAGCTTGAGCTGACCTCAACCAACCGACCGAACGGGTGCGGTAAAGATTCCAGACGACAAGCTCCCACAAAGATTGTCGCCTTTGCACACAGTTTTACCGACTCGAGAAGACCTGGACCCGGGTCTTTGTAAAGTTGACTTACCACCCTGCTGAGATATTTAATGGCCTATCCTGACTGGACGACCATCGGCGTTCAGCAGGGAGAACGTTATCTAGAATAATAACTGAAATTTTGACGTAAGCTATAAATTATAAATTTTTTCTTGTAAATTGTACTTTTTCAATTACACATTTTTTCCAGTCGATCACTTATAGACACAATCTTTCAAAACCTTCAAAAATAATGAAATAAAAAAATAGTAATGTTGGCGAAACACCCTAATTCAGATGGACATAACTTGCTAAAAGCAGTCTGCAGGGCATAAGATTATATCAAGTGCTTTACATTGTAGAAGGCTCATTTTCACCCCCGCTGGCTGAACTAAGCGTCTCCAAATGTAAGATCACAACCCTCTCGGAAACTCCCCGAGTGCGTCTCCGAGTTTAGCTATGATTATAAATGTATGTATCTACCTACATTCTACGTACACGGGTATACGTGCTTAACTTAAACAACCATTCAACGCAAAGTGGTACGATTTTTCTAATTCCCCGAGTAGCCATGCAAGGAAATTCTTTTCCATTACACAACAACGAAGACGAGAACGACATCCTTTCTGATTTTCTGCTACCGAGCGAGATGCTACCAGCCTGGCTCCAACATGCTAACCCAATATTTAACGACAGGAGCAACTCTATGGAGCCACCACACTCATACACATTCACACAATTGCGAAAGGTTGAATGAAAACTAACAAGATTGTTTCATTTAGCAGTTTTGAGCACGATTGCTCTAGCTTGCCCTACCATGAAGGGGGAGAAACGAGATAAAATTAAGACACATTAATGTCAATTCCCGGGGCCACTTATATTGGAGAAATTATGACTACTTACCCATTGAGGCTTGGTCTCCGTTTGGGGGAGCGGAGTGGTTTAAAAGTGGAATAGGTTTTTCGATCGGAAGGTACATTCTTGATTGGAGGATTTGTTTCTTAACAAAATACGAGATCAAATACGAGATATTTCGTTTTTTCGATAGCCGCCGTTGTGCTACGCTTAGAAGCTCGAATTATATAAATCTATATCACACATTCCACGCGCTTTTACCGCTCACAAGTGATTTCTATCCGTTCTCGTATCAAAAAATCTCAAAACCATCAATAATTTCGATAATTGAAATCACAAAAAAACCATCGGATTAAAGAGATTTTTTAATATCTAATTTGTTAATGGATGAAGGCTAAATTTTGACATCTTTTACTAATTAATTTATCTCAAGTATAGGTATGAACTAATTTTTTTCGCAATTTGAATAATACGTTTCAAAGCCTACAAATAGTGCTTCATTATGTAGAAAAAGAGTTGTTGTTTTAAGTTGTTTTAAAACACGATCAAAACAGTCGCAAATGAGTGAATTTACGTCACAAAAAAGAAACTTTCTAGTTTTACGAGGGCACTTACATTTACCAACAAAAAAATGGATCTTCTTTGGAAATGACGAGTTGATTCTGAAACATTTAATTCTATAGAAATGGATTGAGTGAATTAACAGCACAAAATTTTTTTTTTTTGTAAAAATATCTAAGGGTAATATGCTCTGACAGCTGTCTTGAATCTCCAGATGGTTGTTTTTTTTTTTTTTTTGAATAAAACATAATTAAAAAAAAACTAAAATTATGGAAAAAAATCTTTTTGTTTTGTGAGTACCGTAAAATGGGGTAACATTGATCACCGGGGTAAATTTGACCAACAATAAACTTTTCCACTTTATCATCAATAACTCAGTCTTTAGTTTGAATTTTCGAAAACTGTTTTCTACGTTTGAAAGCCTAGTCATTTAATGATAAATTTTTGATATTAAAAAAAAAGAAATCTTCCAAGTGTAAGGCCGTATTGGACAAATGGATAGGAACCCTATCAAATCGTTAGCTTTGAAGTAAAAATGAAAATGGAAATAGTAGGAGGTCCTAGGGGAATGAGTGAAGGTAAAATTTTATTTGAATTTTGTAGCTCAAACTATTTATCAATTATTATAATTTTTGCCCCTAAATGTAGGCAGCATCATAGTCCTTTTTTCGATTATAAATATTTTAAAAATGAAACGTTATAAATCAAGATTAAATTGATAAACTAGCATTTTTAAATATTATGGAGGTGTTTTGTATCCTTAATGTTCAAGAAAACTCGATAAAACCGTCAGAATAGAGACTGATCAATGTCACCCCAAAGTATCAAATTCTGAACAGAGACGAAAACGATTTTTAAATCAAATTTAAAGTAGTCTAATAAATTTCTGCATCCATGTTTTATGTTTATAAGTGTCCAGTACTGGTTTTAAAAATATAAAAAATGCCACATTCCCCTTAACAGAAAAAATAATCGAAATATATTGGAAAAAGTGATCAATTTTACCCCGGATTACGGTATTCAAAATCAGATTTTGAGAAACAGTAAGGAACAGTAGTAATTTTACCGTACGATTCCTCAATATGTTGTTTTGTAAGTGCGAGTCAAAATAAGGAAAAAAATAGAAAAACGATACTGAAAATTTAAAATTGAACAAATCGAAATAACGTATAGAAATATTGTGACGTGAATTCAGTTCACAATTCCGTTTTTTTTTAACTGAGCGAATTCACGTCACAACTTCAAAGAAGCATAATTTTGTTTGTTGTTGTTCAATCCGAAAGTTACGCATATCAAAATGTTGGTAATTAATTCGTTTACAACTTGTTCTAATCCATCAATATTCTTCAGGGGGAACTTAAAAGTAGGGTGATATGTACTAAAATCCAAAATGATCAATTCTAGCGTGAATTCATGTCACAAAAGTTAATCGAACACAACAGAAACACATTTAATTTTCTACTGACCAAATCATACTCATTTCAAAGGAAATTTAATTTTCATATAATTTTTTGCTCATCTCGAAAAATAATAAAGCTAGAGAACTGATCAAGCAAAGGGAACCAAATTTGGCATGACTGGGTATTTGAATGCGAAAAATATTCTCGGACAATCGTCAATCTTTTTAAAATAAATATTTTTTAAATTCATTTCATTTCAATGATTTCAGCTAGTACAATATTTTGTAGTATTTTTTTACCCCTAAATGTATGCAGCATCCCAATGCTTTTTCTTTAAAAACATTTTTGGCAGAAAAAATGTTAAATTTAATTCGAATATAACCCAAAATAACTGCAATTAGTGAACAAAGTTTGTTGCATCTTACCCCTTTTTCTTAGCAGGGTGAAAATCGCGTGTTTTTGTAAATTTAAAAATAACTGGTGAAATCAATAATTTTTCTGACTACGTCAATTTTATGTTCTATCAACCTCAAACTTTTGAACCAAATAAGGCATTAAAGGGATTACTCAATATTCCTCCGTTCTTCCAGTAGTGAGATGGGAAGATGAAGGAGGGCTCCCATACAACTTTTTTAGCATATATCTAAAACTTATCAAGCAAATGGCCATATGTGAAAAATCACGTTAAAAGTATACGAAAAATATCTTAGTATTTATCACGAATTCAAACTCAAATTACAGTTGGCATTGGGAAGAGCTTCCAAAAGAATGATGTTGAGATTTAATCTAAAATTATCTACAAATAAAATCAATTTTATATAATTTGCCAATATGCGATAACTTCCATTTACTTTCAAAAGTGTATCAAAGCGTACCTGGTCATCAAGTTTAATGATAAAACTTTATTCTACAAAATTTAACTTAAAACTTTCGGTAACTAAATTATGCAAATTTTATAATATTTGAATGAGTAGTTTTTGAAATGTTCCAGTAGCATTTGAATTTCTAGACCAGTAAGGCCGGATTCAAGAATATCATAAGAAAAAGAAACAATATTAAATCTGAAAGGTTAAAACGTAAAATGTAAAAGTAAAGAAAGCCCCCGTAAACTCATGTTTCACCCTGGTGTAAGCATTCCAGATTTGTTCCTCAACCATCCGGGCCGGCAAATCCGAAGGTTTCCTGAAATATCTGAAGAAATCTACACATTTAAACCTTGTAAGTAATTCAGGTCAGGTTTGATTTCAAAGTGATCCCAAATTTTCTGGACAATAATCGAGCAAATCCAAGCGCAATCTGAGTACCATTACAAACATTCATAGGGAAAGTGAAAAAAAAAACACTTGAAATGTAAATGTTCTGTCGAATCACACCAGCAGTGTTTAAATCGTATTTTTAACTCGACTTTAAACCAAAAAATTATTTAGATAAAATAAAATATTAATATGAATCAATTTAAGTTTTTGTTTCATTTTGAGTAAAATGTGGTGAATTAGTTCGAGCTAAATATTGACTTATTCCTAAAATACTCACCCAAAAAAAAATTCTTAGAAAACAAGTCCGGCAATATGTTATGCTTACTTTAGAATGAATAACACAACATTTTCTCCTCGTTAAGGGTTTCAAAATATTTTCCGATGTTCACAGCGGTTCAAACGATTTCTTAAGACTTCCTCCACATTTCACGATACGATTTCTCGGTTCATACTCGTCTTGAGTACCTACTATTTTTAGATAAGTCGATATTTGAATAAAGAACTATTTACAATGTTCATTTCATTTCATTTCATTTCTCATTGCTCTAAACGATGTTTTATATTTTCGATGCTGACCATTTCTATTTTGAAATTATCTTCTATTTACGGTATTCCAAAATTCTTGTTACAATGTAAAATTCAAAGTAATATTTTGCTATTCGACATGCTCAAATTATTCTCAACAGATAAACATTTTCATAGTTCAACACCAAATTTCATTGAATAATTCTCTCGTTTTATAAAAGTTACTGAACTCGAACGTTTCAAATATGGTACTAAACTCATTTATTTTTGGTTTACAGTCTGATTATTTTTCAAGATTATGATTACTGATGCTTTTATTTTATCGTTAACTAACTGATCCCGTACGAACTCCGTTTCGCTTTCAACTATTAATACGCGAAGATAAGCGATATTATAAATTCACTGTCTAATAGAACACCCGTGAGTGAACCTCGATCGGTTGCAATGCAACATCATACTATTCATGTAGAAACATTAATTTGTTTATATCGACGACTCCTTTTCATAACCTAGACGTGCTCTTCTATTGTCCAATGACCGAAAAATTTGATCATAAACATCACAAAACATTTAATGTGGACAGCCCTTTTGGCCGACCTGTGACCCGAAATTTTTAACGACTCCTTTTTTTCCGACCTCGATCGAAAATTGGACACATGAAATCAATTTTCTGGCCTTCAAAAATCTCGTGAAATAAAACGAATGACCCCTAACCCAAAACTTGATACCTAACATTTATTGCCCTTCCCTCAAAACTTCAATTTGTAAATTGTTAAATCAATCCAATGACAACGACACTATCATTAAAGCAGTGAACACATAATATGGACGTACCCTAAACCGAAATTGGACATTCGAGATGAATTGTTCGTCACAAAAACTCTTATGTGCAAATTTCCATGTCAATCCGATGCATACTCACGACAAAATTGAGAAAAAAATTAAATTTTATATGGACGACCTCTTTTTCAGACCCTCGATCAAAAATTGGACACATGAAAATAAAAAGCCCTTCTCTCAAAACTCTCGAGAGCAAATTTTCATCACAGTCTGATGCATAATCATGACAATATTGCAAAAATGATGAACAGTTGATATGGATGACCCCTTTTATCAACCCCTGACCCAAAACTTGGAACCCGAAATCAATTACCCTTTCTTTTAAAATTAATTGCGCAAATTTGCATGTCAATCCAATGTGTAATAACGACAATGTCGCGATAAGAGTGAACAGTTTATATGAACGACCCCTTTGGTCGACACAAAATTGCATAACCAAAAAGAATTGCCCGTCTCTTAAAACCCCAATGCGCATATTTTCATCTCAAACAGGTGCACAATATCGCGAGAACAGTGAACAGTTAATATGAACTACCCCTTCGGCCGACCCCTGTGTAGAGATGAGATGAAGGATATGCAGAAAATAGATTAAATTTAGTAAAAAAATAAAACAAAATAATAGTTGTATTCGGCAACACTGAAGGTATATAAAATAAAATAAATTTCTTGGCAACGTTTTGCAACACGAGGCAAAACAAACAAAACACAGTCAGTCATTGATCTATTCTTGTGAGCGACAGACATGTCTGCGTGAATCTCTGAATTGAGATTCGTAAAATCACTACACCCTGATCCAAAATTTTACACCAGAAATGGACTGCCCATCCCTAAAAACCCCTGTGAGCAAATTTCCATTTCAATCCGATGCAACGACAATATCGACAATATCGTGAAAACACTGAACAGTTAATATGAACGACCCCTTTCAGCGATCCCTGACACAAAATTTGATACTTGAAATCGATTGCCCACCCTTAAAAACCCCCGTAAGCGTATTTTCATTTCAATCCAGTGAACCATAACGTCAATATCACTAAACCAGTACCTGTGTTGTATGGACGACCTCTTTTGCCGGCCCCTTACACAAAATCTGATACATGAAATCATTCCAATCCGATGTATAATAACGTCAATATCGCTAAAACAACATTTGTGTTGTATGGACGACCCCCTTCAAAAGGGTTCATCCGAAAATCTAAAAGCATTTTTCATCATTCCTGGTCCTAATGAGCACCCATGCAAAATTTCAGCTCTCTAGCTCTTAAGGCAGCTGAGCCTATTGAAGACAAACATACAAACGAACAAACAAACGAACGAACAAACAAACAAACAAACGGAAATTACTTTTTATACATATAGATAGATAGATTAATCTTCATTGTGAGTTCATGTTTTCAATTTTCTTTACCAACAAGCACAGTTCTTTCTTTGTAGTAATAATCTATCGACTGGTTGAGTAATGACTAAATTGATTTTCGCCGATTTCTATCAAGAAAATAAAATCTTAAAACGATTTTTATGTCTTCATACAACATTTAGGCGTTTATCATGACTTTTTCAAGGATGTGTGCGATTTCAACGTCGAATAACCTTTTTTTCTGTTGATTTTCTAATTCACTTTAGACTTCCAAACATAGCCTATAAATTTTCATCATTTTTAATCATTCGCTTACTTTCAATTTAACTATCATTTCTCAAAAATATGTGACTTTCAATACTAATTCTTACACTGGTTAAACCAAATTTGGAAATTTGGATTCAAACCATGATTTGGATTCTGGGTCTAGGAGCATTTCTAGACATAGAAGGAGCATTTGATAATGTCTCGTTTACATCAATAATGGATGCGGCACTTCTTCATGGAGTGCCTAGTGTTATAACTAACTGGATTAGCGCTATGCTAAGTAACAGGAATCTTCATTCGTCTTTAAGACAGGCTTCAATTACAAAAATTAGCACACGTGGTTGCCCACAGGGAGGTGTACTATCACCTCTTTTGTGGAACCTAGTTGCAGACGGCTTGTTGAGAAAACTCAATGACCGTGGAATACCAACCTATGGATTCGCAGATGATTATCTTCTGCTGGTAAGAGGTTTGTGCATAAGCACATTATTTGATATAATGTAACAAGCTCTGCACTCTGTTGAACGATGGTGTTCTCTTGTAGAACTGTTAGTTAATCCTCTAAAAACTAATATTGTATTATTTACTAAAAAACGTATCACCCGCGGGGTGCGCCCTCTGCTGTTTTATGGTTCCGAAATCACCGTGTCTGATCAAGTTAAATATTTGGGTGTCA
Source organism: Uranotaenia lowii (assembly GCF_029784155.1). Taxonomy (NCBI): domain Eukaryota; kingdom Metazoa; phylum Arthropoda; class Insecta; order Diptera; family Culicidae; genus Uranotaenia; species Uranotaenia lowii. Next base: position 187,740,719 of record NC_073691.1, on the reverse strand, counting down.
TTCTTGACTCCAAATTAAACTGGTCAGATCACATCGAATTCCGAATCAAAAAAGCATGCATGGCCTTCGGACAATGCCGACGTGCAATCGGGAAAAACTGGGGTCTCAAACCCAAACATATTCACTGGATTTACTCCACAATAGTAAGACCAATTTTGGCCTATGGGTGTCTAGTGTGGTGGCAGAAAGGAAAAGTTGCAACAGTTCGGACTAAACTAAATTACCTTCAAAGAATGTGTCTCTTAGGGATGTCCGGATCGTTCACAATAACTTCTACTGCAGCACTAGAAGCTCTATTTTCTATCAAACCTCTACACTTGTTCCTAAAACAGGAAGCCTTTTCATGTGCTTTTCGTCTACAGGCAGCTGGTCTCTGGCTGTCAGGAAATATCGAAAGATCATCGAGTCATACAAATGGGTAGCCTGAATTAGTAAGATTAAACAAGCTTAATTTAGCGCCAAACGATTTAACACTCTCGAGTAGTTTTCCCTATATGGGGTTTAAAGTCAAATTTGCTTCTCCTCAAGAATGGTTATCAGGTTTCGTAGAGGACCAAATGTCCTCTCATATTGTATTGTATACTGACGGTTCATTATCAAACGGCCGTGCAGGTGCAGGAATTTACTGTCACGAGTTGAACATAGAACATGCTCAACCTCTAGGTAAATATTGTACAGTCTTTCAGGCTGAGCTATATGCTATTATGTATGGAGTGCAAATTGCACTTCAAAAGAAAATTATGTTCAGAACAATTTATTTCTGTTCAGATAGCCAAGCAGCTATCAAATCACTTAGTGCTTCCAGTTCTAGATCAAAACTGGTAATCGCATGCCGGAAAGCAATCGAAGAACTTGCTGAAGGCAATGGATTAAACCTTCTATGGGTACCCGGACATGAGGGAATTTTTGGAAACGAATGCGCCGACGAACTCGCTAGAGCTGGATCGGAAAAGGAATTTTACGGACCAGAGCAGGCTGTTCCAATATCGCCATGTTGGTTCAGAAACCAAATTCAAACTTGGTCCTCTAACCAGCATAAACGATACTGGGAAGAGTTGGACACTTGTCGCCAAACAAAATTATTTTTAGAAAAACCATCTCCAATCATATCGAGTTACTTGTTAACTTTAAATAAATCTCATTGCAGCATCCTGACCAAAGCACTCTCCGGTCATTGTAAACTCAACACCTTCATTGTAATTTCAACACCTTCGAGATAGATCAAAGGCTCATCGAAAATGCCGCAAGGAAACTGAAAAGCTCTTTTGCTCCTGGACCTGATGGAATTCCGGCTGTTATTTACAGTCGATGCATCGAAGATCTCTCGTTGCCGCTAGCCCAAATCTATAACCGATCATTTCAACAACGTAAATTCCCGGATTATTGGAAAAATTCCTTCATGTTTCCTGTCTTCAAAAATGGCGAACGACGAAATGTGAAGCAATATCGAGGCATTACGAGTTTATCGGCAGGATCCAAGCTTTTTGAAATTGTTGTAAGTCAAGCCCTCTTACGCGCTTCCTCACATTATATTGCCGCTGAACAGCATGGGTTTATGCCTGGCAGATCGGTGAGTACCAATCTTTTAGAGTACACTTCGTTTTGTCTGAACCAAATGGAAAGAAAAAAACAGGTCGATGCTATATACACCGATATCAAAGCGGCATTCGATACGATTGATCACGGAATCTTACTCGCTAAGCTAGCTAAGCTCGGTATTCATGACAACATGATCTCTTGGTTGAAATCATTCGTCACTGAGCGGTGTATTAGGATTAAATTTGGTGATAGCATATCATTTCCATTTACTAACCGATCTGGCGTGCCGCAAGGGAGCAATTTGGGACCTTTACTGTTTGTTCTGTTTTTCAACGACTTGATCCTTAGCTTGGAAATTGGAACCAAAATAGGATATGCTGATGATCTGAAACTATTCGTTCCAGTTGAATCCACTGTCGATTGTGCACACCTTCAATCTTTACTAGATCACTTTGGTGAATGGTGTAGACTTAATAAGCTATCAGTCAGCGTCTCCAAGTGCTCCGTTATAACATTCCATAGAAAGAAAACGCCAATTTTATATGATTATAACATCGATAACCAGCGCCTTGACAGGGTATTTGAAGTTGACGACCTTGGAGTTATCCTCGATGCTCAGCTTACGTTCGATAGTCAACGAACTTCAGTTATAAGAAAGGCGAATCGTCAGCTTGGCTTCATCTCCAAAGTAGCACGAGAGTTCAGAGACCCATTGTGCTTGAAGTCACTCTACTGCGCACTTGTCCGGTCAGTTACAGAACATGCTGCAATTGTTTGGGCTCCCTATCAGTTATGTTGGATTTTGCGAATCGATCGTGTACAAAAGCGTTTTGTTAGATTCGCTCTACGACATCTACCCTGGCGTAATCCTGAAAACCTTCCCGCATATTCCGAACGGTGCCAGCTTCTGGGATTAGAAACATTGGAACGCCGCCGAAAAACTCAACAGGCATCATTCATCGCAAAATACTGAATGGAGAAATTCAATCGCCAAACCTGCTAGGAATGATCAACTTTAATGCTCCTTCGAGGACTTTACGTCATCACTCTTTGCTATCGAATCGAACCCACCGAACATCTTACGGACATAATGAACCAGTGAGTGCAATGATGCGTACGTTCCAGATTGCTGAGCATCTACATCAATTGGGGGAGCCATCTAGCCGATTCATCAACCGAGTACGCCAGTCTTCATTGTTTCGTGTTATCTAATTGTTTTGTATAGATCCTTAGTATAGATAATTCATTAAAACAAAATGTTCGATGAATAAAACTTAATAATAATAATAATAATAATAATAATAATAATAATAATAATAATAATAATAATAATAATAATAATAATAATAATAATAATAATAATAATAATAATAATAATAATAATAATAATAACTCAACTATCACATGTACAACATTCAGCATGCTGAATCTCCAGTATGTGGTAGTTGTGAATCAGATGTGGAAGATCCCTTCCATCTTATATGTAACTGTCCCTCATTCGCAGGTCTACGTTTTGTACTCTGGGATCTTACGCTATAAGCGAATCTGAGTTTAAGACATTAAACTTAAAAGACATGCTATCATTTCTTACCGAATGTAGAAAAGAGCTTTAATGCTAATAATCCCTAGTGGAAAGGCTTTATGCCATCTTAAATAGATTGAATTTATTTCTTCCTTCAATAGGTTTTTCAGGTTTCTCAGGTAAATGATGAAATCTTGGATAAAAAAAGGCTAGGCACAATTTTCCCGCATGTTTGGATAACGTGCCGCTATTAAGCCTACCCCCATTCTGATACCTGATGTGACTTTCAATACTTATTCTTATACTGGTTAAACCAAATTTGAAAATTTGGATTCAAACCATGATTTGGATTCTGGGGATATGTTTTAATTAATGTTTTCTACATCTGAAATTAAATTTTTGAATCTGATGTAGAATTCAGAAAGATTCTCAAAAATCTGGAATCTTGATATAACATAAGTAAATATTTTATGATTTGTACTTAATTTTTTTTTATTTTAATTTTTTTAGGAATACGATCAGAATATACCAAGGCCTGATTCGATACCTAAGGTTTGCAGATTCCCTTTATACAGTTTTGAAACAATCTAATCAAAATTTTAATTTGGAATATTTAATTTTAAATAAATAAATAAATATTAGGAAGTTGAACTGGGGATTAAATTTTGGCGCATTATTTTACATTCCATAATAATCACATTATTCAGTGTCGAGTGTGTTCTCAAACAGCGTCGTCATGATTTTTTGTCATTTGCCATTTCCAGGTCATCGAAATTATGCAATTTGCATGAGATTACATCACCCGGAAGGGACATTTCTGTTCGTTGGGGGGGTGACAATTTGGGAGTTGTACATGATGGCCCCAAACGAGACCGAAAGTCAATGACATACCCATTCCAGGCCAACAAGATGTGGCCAGATTTATGAACCGCTATCCGGTAACAAGGCAGTTAATTGTTCCACAATTCCACTGCGAGACTTAACGGACATGTTTCATTATAAAGGTAAACTTTAATCGACTTTTTTTGGGTTATCATATGGTAAATAAAAAGATCCTGGCTGGATCCTGGAACTAGGAATATTTTTTTATTTTTTTTTTAAATTAGGAAAACTTTAAGATTTCCGTGTCTCTCGGCATGTTGTGTGGGAGTTTGTTTTTGATCCGTTGCATCCGATATGCTATCGCTTGTTTTTTTTTTTTGCAACAGAGAGTTTTCATCGAGGGGATCCAAAGCGGAAACGACACGGAACTGGCGGTTCGTAAATCTGGCGATATTAATTACATTGACAATTCATATCCTCCCTCGTTTGGGAATGAATTGTTTATGCCTCGCGCTGCCTGGTGTGCAATTAATTAAAGTCCCAGAGTTACACGTGACTCCGGCCGGGATAGCTTTCGTGGTACTGCACTGTGACAGTCGGATCGGAATTGAAAATACGGGGCGGGGCAGGACGGCACAGGTATCAATAATTTTGCCGCTTCCTATGTTTCAGATAACAAATTTTGAGTGACGTCTTGTGTGCTGCTCGTAAAATTGAAAGCGTCATGTGGTTGACGGATGCTTGGAGCAAAAGCGATTCGATTGATTAATTTATTAGTTTACAGATCCGGCGGGGATATTTATTGGCTGTGTCAATCGTTGAATAGAGATGACTTTAGTTAATTTGGGTTCCAAATTTAGATATCAACAAGTGTTTCACATTTAAGTTCGAATGCCAACCCGATCCGCAGCCCGAAAAATCTTCGCTTTTTGAGCCAATCCGTCTTTTCACCGGTGGCCGCTTCAGAAACAATTTTTTCGTAGCCTTTTGCCCTAAAAATTTGCGCTCCCTCAGCCAATCTGTCTTTTCATCGGTGGCCAAACCATAAACATACAATCGTAGGAGCAGCCTTGAAAATCTGCGCTCCTTGTGCTCATTCTACCGACCACGTCCCGCAGAACTGAAGTCCAACACGCAAACTAAGATTATATTCTTCAATTTACACTTGATTGTTACACTTGGAAGAAATTTAAATTGATAAACACTATATTTTAAGAAATTTAAAAAAGTAACTATCCAATAGAATTTATTTGCAATTTCTACTTAAAGTATGTTTAAAAATCAAACATTTCTAATTTTAAAATTCATTTTGTTTATTAGTACAACTCAAACACTGCTCGATTCCACAAAATGCAATAGTGTACCGATCAATTCCCAACCATTCCGGTGTATTATTTTTCGATAATCCTTGGGGCACCCGTAGAACATCTATTTTACATCTTGATGAAACCAACCCGACCGATGTTGGTTGATGGCTGTCCGGATTCGGGTTTTTGTTGAATCTGCACTGCGAATTCCCACCAGAAAGCAGCATGCAAACCAACTGACATGCATTATTCCGAAATTGAATGGCGACGTATCATCGTTGAAGAAGATGTATTGGAAGACGAGTAGAAGAACATCTTGGTTCACCCCGGGGAGTAGAGACTCTTCTCTGCTGCAGCAACAATTCTGAACAAACTTAAGCTGCGAAATGGTGCCTTTGCTGATGCTGCTGCCTACGGGTAATTCTCAGAGATGGAAACGATGATTATGATATCCTTCCTTCCTTCCTTCCCAGCCCAACGCCTCCTTGGAAACTGGATCCGGAGAAACGACACGATCCCATATTCCATTCATTCCCGAATCGGTTGATTAATCGCTGCTGCTCTTGGAGCAAACCTTGGGAGCGGAAAACATTGTGAACCTATTCCAATAACGATGTCGCAATTCCCTGGGCGAACTAGGTTTCCTTCGGAATGATGACATTAATTCATGTTCGCAAACATATAACCCCGTTTTTGGTAAATTGGTAAAATTATCAAAATTGTAACTATTTAGTTAAAATCCCTAAAAAAACTTTCAAAATGTTGAAAAAGTCGAAATTTTCAGAATGGATGGTTAAATCCAACCCAGCTAGATGATTTGCTCAAAATCACGGTAAAATAAAGCGAGCAACCGGTAGAGTTTACCAAAATATATACTTGTAATTATTACCAAAATGTCATAAATTATTACCGAAATGTCTGTTATTATTACCGAAATATATGCAGCTTTAACCGACTACTACTAACAACTTACGAACTACTTCTAACTACTAACTACTACTATTATCGAAACACCGATGTTTTTTTTAACCGAAAAACTGTAAAGTTCGGTAATATTTACCGAATGATCGGTAGATTTTACCGAAAAACTGTAATAATTACCGAAATGCCGGTAAACTTAACAAAAAAGTGGGAAATTTTTACCGAAAAACTGTAAAAATTTCGGTAATATTACTTAATTAACCGGCCTTCTCGATGAGAAGTGATCTCCTTTTTAGTAAGAACATCTTAATGTTTTGAATTTTTTTAAGACGGATAGAAGGTTAGAAAAATGAAAGCTGGTTAAAATGAGCGTGTAGAATTTCTGTTCAGCACATCGACAGATAAGCTCCCTTTAACTCAGAAACGAATTCGTAACGTAACGTAACGTAACGTAACGTTTCGCAACCAAACCCCGGTTGTAACGAACGCGATGATAACTAACTGAGAAGGCTACACATCGAGAGATCCGTTTGGAATCTTTGTTAGACGCATGCAAGCTTTTCGCCGAATACTTTCACAGTGCATATCTTATGAACAACGCAGAAATAAGACAACAACGCCAATTAGGTACCGGCAGAAATCTTACCCGAACTCACGAACCAATTTTTGAAAAAATGTTTGAGTGGAATTGTGGAGCCATTACACTTGGAAAATTTGACATGTTATACCGATACACAAGAACCGTTCCAGATTCACCGTCGAAAACTATCGTTGTGTTGCAATTGTCTCTGCAATACCCGAACTTTTTGAGAGTAATGTATATGGCAAGATTAACTCGGGGGTTAAAACGAAGACTTCGGACGTTCAGCACTCTCAAAAAACGCTCAACCGTAACGAACTTAACAGAGTTTGTCTCGATAAACTCACAGTGAATGATGCAAGGTTCCCAAGTTGACGCAATATACACTGACATGTCCAAAGCCTAACATTTTCTCGGAAAATAAGTAACATCCCTCATAAATACCGCTTAGAAAATGACTGCATTATTGCTCGGCAAAACTTGGGGTTGGAGTTAGACAGTTAAATTTTTCAAAACACATACAAAAATTTTAGCAAAGGCAAATGCCTATGTTCGTAATTGTAAGAAGAATCTGTAACGAACTGCATAAACCCTATACGTTTATTTCAATCTCAATTGTGTGGCGACCGTAACATATACAATAACATACTAGAGAGAGTTAAGAAGAAGTTTTTGAAACCCTGGATGACAAGCAAAAATGCCGGAGTATCGAGTCTTTTGCATGCTAAATTGTAGGTTTGTACTCGCTGGAAATCCGATGGAAATCGATCGGCGCGCTGTTTTTGAAGGATTTAACTTGTGGAAGAAATTATTCGCCATATTTGTCATCTCTAATATCTCTTTACCAGAGTTCAACAAAACGCACGAAAGAATTTTTTGCATTATGCAATTTTTGTGCATAATGATCAAAATTCCACAACTGCTTCACAAATTGCAACAATTAGCACATTTGCACTCTCTTTGAGCACTGGTTTCTCTCGTTTGAACTCAAACCTTCTTATTTTCTCTGAAAAAATGCCACAAATTACCACACATTCAATCATTGGCTGCATTGGCATCTCCCTTCATTTCAGTTCCCCGGTTTTAACAGATGGTAGGGCGAAATGGGCTTAGTGGGAGGATTATGTTGAAGATTTAAGGTAACCTATTAATGATAGTAACCAGCATTTGTAACTATGAAAAAGTCACCATGAACTAGAAAATTTTCAACATTTTTCCGAAAAAACGCCAAATTCAATAACTTTACGAAAGGATTGATAAAATGAATGTTGGTTTTTTCTAGTAAGTAGTAATAGTGACCAGCACTGGTAACTATGAAAATTTTACTATGGACTAGTTAATTTTCGCGAAAAACGCCAAATCAAAGAGCTTTACGAAAAGATTGATAAAATGAATGTTAGAATATTCCAGCAACTAGTAACTGTTTTCTCACAATGAAATTTTATTTGAATATAAACTATCATGTTTCCGGCCCTATTTTTTTTATTGTAGCTAAAATAAGGTTGCCAGATTTTTTTCAGCACATATCCGGGCCGGACCAACCGGGCACTTTTTATAAAAATATGGCAAAATCCGGGCATTTCATTTCTAAATTGACTACCAAAATCCGGGAAATATACGAGTAAATTTTGTCAAAACCCAGAAATTACTCAACAAAAATCAAGATAAAAAATATGAAAATACTATTTTTTTTCATCAAAATTCATAAACAGATTTGAAATCGTATTTTAGGATTTGAAAAAAACCTTTCATGATTACTTTTGCAAAATCTGATCGAAAAATTTTCGTTTTGGTGGCTAAATAAAAAAAATTTACAATACAATTTTTTTTTGTTTGATTTGCCAAATAAAATGAAAAAAATCCGGGCTAAATCCGGGCATTTTTTAATGAAATCCGGGAAACCGGGCCGGAACGGACTGTTCCAAAGTTTTGTATCAACTATCCGGGCAAACCCGGATAAAACCGGGCAATCTGGCGTGGCTGGTCGCACACAAGATTGTAATTATTCCGCTATGGACCATGATCCTCTGAATCACTTATAAACTGATATAACTCTGCAACACATTTCCATCAACCAAAGGTTCGTGTCTTCACTGCTTAGTAAGTGATTAATACACTGGAAGTGATGGCGCCATCATACAAACATTACTCCACGTGTTCTTATGACACGTAGAAAAATATATAGAAATTTCATTTTCTACCAAGCATTTTGAGCCTGCTTCAATTTTTCTGCGTGCAAAAGTTTAAGTTGCTATGGTGTTCAATTTTTGTTATGTTTTCCTCCAAGTGAAAAAATGTCCCGATGGTTGAAATGTACTAGATTCATTGAGCTTTGAAATTCGAGGAACAAAATTTGAAACTTGCCTACCTATTAAAAAAAACTATTAAAATTTAAAATATAATTTCATAATATAATTGAAATAAAGTGTAAGAGTTTTTAAGACTTTCAAAGCGAAAATGTTCTTTTTCTTATTGAGGAAAAATTCGCAGTACTTTAAAAATGGATTTTCTGGGAAACGATTTAGTCTAGGCATTTTAGTGAAGAATAGACGATTTAGATCATCTGAAATTTCTTCAAATTTCCCCTTTAGATAAAATTTTCAGAAGATCGTACATACACTCTTCTTGGATAAGAATAGAATTGACCCGATACATTGAAACTAAAGTTTAAACTAACTGAGTCATATAACACTACATTAAAAATATTTTCGGTATGTCAAATGAACATTGAATGATTTACAAAAAAAATCGAAATTTAGCTGTAGTTATCATTACATGATCGGGAAACGAAGCTTAGGGAATGATGAGCTAGTTGGCGCCAGGAGCTCTGGGCGATAAACAATTTTCTCCTACGCAGGGGGAGTTATATCAGCTTATCAGTGCTCTGAATTACAGGAAAACAGCTCAAAATGACACTTAAACTGATGAAAAACAAGATTTTTCCTGGGCCACGGGGAGGTAGTAACCGAATCACGTGATATACCCTTGATCCAGAAATTTCTCGGAATTTCCTTTCGAGTGTTCAGCAAATCGATCACATCAGGATAAAAATTTCCTGTATCCTGTATGACAGTCGTAATTTCGAAATGTACCTATTTGTTTTTTTTTAATCTTTATTTGTTCGCTGTCGGTTTCATCGTGGAAGTGAAATTATATGAAATTATTTTTTTTTAAATTATTTATGTCTTCCTCTGATGATTCCAATTTATTTCCGTTCTTCTAAGCACAAAGTGCGTCATGTGTTGCTGGAGGCCGTGCTGGAGAAACAGTTCTTCCCGAAGGATCCTCCATCGCAGTTATACATTGAAAAAATCAAAAGGCCCCAGCTAATAATTTTTTGCCTATTAAGATACGAAGTTACCATCTTGGACCAAGTGGTTCAGCAGAAAATTTCTTTTAGAGAATTTATAAATTGGCTCAAAAACCTGCTATTGGTTCGCACAATGGCTCGTTTCCACAGAAGAAACAAAATTATGTTGATTTTTCAGTACAAAATATTCAATGTTCCCATACAAACATAAAAGTCTAAATTTCCTCTTGTAAACGTTACTTAAAAATTCTGCAAAAAAAAACATGGATGAGTTTTGAACCAAAACGAAGCTTTTGAGACCCCAGGGTTTGAGAAATTTAAAAATGGCCCCAATTCGACTCAGTCTAGCATTAGACTGAGTTGATTTGAGGTCATTTTTGAATTTTTCAAACCCTGGGGTCTTAAAAGATTCGTTTTGGTCCAAAACTTATCCATGTTTTTTGCAGAATTTTTAAGTAACGTTAACATGAGTAAATTTGAACTATTGGGTTTGTATAGGAAAATTGAATATTTTGCACTGAAAGATCAACATCATTTTTGTTTCTTTTGTTGAACTGAGCCTGCTGGTGGGTTTTGTGCCAATTTATAAATTTTCTAAAGGAAATTTTTCTGTGAGCAATTTTGTCGAATATCATAACTTCGTATCTTTTTAGAAAAAAAAAAGTTATCAGCTGTTTTACAAGTGTATGTCTTTTGGCATTGATAAACAATGAATTCAATTGACACCACTGCTGTGCCTCACGAAGTATTGCATGAAAAGTGGTCATGCAATACCTAGCTAGGCACCTAGCAGTGGTGTCAATTGAATTTATTGTTTATCAATGCCAAAAGACATACATCTGTTAAACAGCCAATAACTTTTTTGTCTAAAAAGATACGAAGTTATGGTATTAAACAAAGTTATTCAGCGAAAAATTTCCTTTGAAAAATGTATGAATTGGCACAAAACCCGTTAGTAGGCTCGGTTCCACAAAAGAAACAAAAATGATGTTGATTTTTCAGTACAAAATGTTCAGTTTTCCCATACAAACCTAAAAGTTCAAATGTACTCATGTTAACGTTACTTAAAAATTCTGCATAAAATCATGGATGAGTTTTGGAACAAAACGAATATTTTAAGACCCCAGGGTTTGAGAAATTTAAAAATGACCCCAAATCGACTCAGTCTAGTCTAACATTCCATTCTTATCAAAGGCTTTTCCAATAATCTGTGTTTTTTTTCCTGTTGTTTATCAGAGCCGGAGCAATCCGATAGAATTCTTAGCAACAACCACCCCACCCAAAAGCCAAATCAAAGTATAAAATCGGCAGCAGCAGCCTTCAAAATCTGCGCTTCCTAAGCCAATCTGCCTTTTTCCACCAGACGGCCAAATCAAAACAAACAATCAGCAGCAGCCTTGAAAATCTGTACTCCCTGTGGCAATCCGTCTATCTCCCGGAGACCGAATCACAAACATTGGGCCTTATTCTGCGACGCGAATGAAGTGACTCGGAGTCACATTAGTCGTAGTCACGTGACTCTAGTCGGGGTATTCCGAGAGGCGACTCACTCACGGTGACTAGTTCATTGCCTCGGTGGCTTGATGTTCATTTTGACGTTCCAGAGGCAATGAACCAGTTTCATCGGGTTCACCATGCGAACTGTCAAAGATGTAAGGAACATTCAAAGCAGGTAGTGTGATATTCAATTTCTTGGATGACGTCACATACATAAAGAATTTCAAAATAATGTATTCAATTATGTAACCAAACCCAATGTAGGACTTCAATAAGAGTTTGATTTGTATTTTTGTACGTGACAAAATTTCAGATTTAGATAAAATGCATACTGAAAAGTATTTATTTTAATTTTTTTAATGAGATTCGAAATCAAGTCGAAATGTTTTTTTTTCTCTATTCGGATTCCCCATTTTGAATCGAAAATTAAAATAGCTAGAGAATTTAAAATGCGGATTGAAACTTCAAATCCAAAATTTTAATGTATATTTACGTTTGTCTTATAAATTGAATGTATCTTATTTGTATTTGACGATAGAAAAGGTGTCATCTTTTTTTTTTGCAACGATTGCGGTACTATGTGTCGGATCGAGATTAAAATTCTTACATGGGAGTTTTACAGGACTGATTAAAAATTTAAAATCAGATGATAGAAAAAGGGGTCGTTCATGTTCATTGTTTGATATTTTTGCCATCAATTTTTTATGCCTCCGAAAAAGACGTAGATTCATACTCGTGTGTCGTTTTTGACGGATTTACATAATCTAATTTCAGTTTGAAAAACTTGAAAAAAGGATAGTGTATAAAAAGTGTTTGATATTAAAATCGATATATTTTCATTAATTGACATTTTATAAACTTTAATAACAATAATAACTATACTTTTAGCTCTGCCTTAATATACCAAACAAATCTTTAAAACTACATCATATATGATGAAAAGAAGCACCACATATGACGGAATTTTCAGTGCGAGTTACATATATCACGTCTGTAAATTTGACAGACGTGTTGAATTTTCCAGACATGTAATATTCAACTTGCATCCAAAATTTCGAGACATGTGATGTTCTGTTTATTTATTTCATGCTCTGATATTACAAATTTCTTCGTTCTTCGTTGATTAAAAAAAATGTTTGAATGACAAACATTTATTCATCAAAAGCGCAATCTTATCTCCTCACATAACAATTACACACTAACTCACCCGAAAATAGTTTACGACCTGAATATTTGGCCAAAGTGTTGGGCTCAAAAACAGCAGGTCGCTGCCGGAAGGTCAAAATGCGGTGTGAGATTTTTTTTAATTTAGTAAACTTAGTTTTTTTTTTTTATACGTTCAACGAATCACATCAAGAGTTAAGTCATCAATGAATACTTACGAGTTAAAAATCATTCCGACACTGCATTACAAATTTTAATTTTTATTTAAACAATTTTAATGTATGTAGCACTGGGTAGACTAATATTCTGAGTTAATATTCAGATTACAAAACTCATATTTATTGGTAACAAGTATAAAGACCGGAAGTGCCCCTCAGACCAGCGTGTCCTTACGAGACTTCGTATAGGGCACACCAGGCTCACTCACTCACACTTGTTTGACAAAAGTCCTGCGCCGATTTGTCAATTCTGTGGTGTACAAACCACAGTTCAACACATCTTAACTGATTGCTACGGATACAAGGAGGCTCGAGAGGAACACAACATAAAAGGAACTGTTTTCGAAATTTTAAAAAACGAAGAATTCAGCGAAAAATCTCTTCTAGACTTTTTGAAAAAATGTAACATTTACAAAACTCTGTAAAGTCCACAACATTAAGACACGCATGCCATACAGATGGTAAAGTGTCTCAAAAAAAATTATAATATAATATTTATTGGTGGTTTTAGCGTTTGTGTGTTCGTTTTTTAAATTAATTTAGGAATTTTAAAATAATTCAGACACACAGAAAAAACAATGAATGGTATAAAACTAATTTCTATGTAACACAAAAATGTTAACATGTGTAGAATACTGGCTTGATCCTTAAAATCCTTTGCGAGTATATAAATTCTTTCGTAACAATTTTATTGACAGCTTACTAATACAAAAGCAAAAAACGGATAACTATACCTTTGACATCAAGTTATCCATGACCCTTGACATTTCTTTGTGGTTCATCCAAAAATGAATTTTGTCCAACGTGTGCACTTATTCAGGTGGTGCATGTGGTATTGATTTCATGCACAACTTTGTACATACGGTTACATATTTTTAACCCAATGCAGTACATTTAATATGCAAAGCCATTCCTTGTGTTTGCGTTTAACTCAAACAATAGAATTAGCACTCTTTGGCAACAAAAAAGTATCGTTTTTTTTTGTTTTAATTTATGTCTCAGTTTATACATAATTTTATGCATCACCTCCATTTATATCTTCATTGACTCTCTTGCCTTTGCGTTCATTTGCGGTGTGGCTGGATGAATAACGCGATTTGTCAAAGAACGTATTTCAACAAAATTGTAAATTAGTGGCAGCTGAAAAGGTAATTTTTATTCAATAAGATTTTTATTTTCTTATAACAATTTCAAATTATTTCAGATCTATCTGCCCTTCGTCGTACTGCTGTAAATTATGATACGGTGGAGGTCTAGCTGTCCATTTGTGTCCCATGGTCAACAAAACAGCGCGATACGGTTCAACAGACTGACGAAGCTATGGGAAAGAAAATGGACCGGAAAATTAAGTCGCAAACAGAACACCAGAAAGTGGACATACGTAAGAAAGTATGTATTTTATTATTCAATCTAACTTTTTCATTAACAAATAATAAAATTTGTTCCAGTATGATCTGCGTTCTTCTAACCGTAATGATGGCAGTAGTGGTGGATCAGCTTATTCGCGTTTGCCCGGCCAGCAACACGGAAGGTCTGTGAAAAAATTTCGAGCTACGTACTTTTCCAGCTGACCCAGGAAGTGACATGCATGCCCTCCAGTATGTTCAAAGCTGAAAATAGGCCTAGTTTATGAAGAATTGCTTTTATGGTTATCGTGTGATGCCTGGATAGTTGTTACCATCAAATGATGGATGGATTCTTTAGTACTTTTTTATTTTTCCGTTAGAGTTGCGGAAAAAACACTAAATCATAAAATGAATACAAATATTCTTTTTCCAAATTAAGTCCGAAAGTTGATTCATAAAAGTTTAATTTAAGTCGGATTCTCATTTCCATTTCAATAATGCACTATTTTATGTATCACGATATCTATTAAACATGGATGGAATTTTAGAATAACATTTGAAAACTAAAAATCGAGAGGCATAGGCTCGGTTGAGGCATGATAAATCTTAAAAAAAATGATTTTTCAACGTTCGTCAATGTTTCATTTTCAGAAATTTTTAAAATTGCATATAGGTGAAATTGGTATCAGGTTTTTTTTACTGAATTTTGTTAAATGGAAATGATTCTGAAAATTTCTTTGTAAAAATTGTTCAAAAAGAATTCCCTTTTAAAACAACATATTTTTAAAATATTTGCCTATAAAATTCGATTTATAAAAAAAAAAAGATTTAAACTAAGAAAATGAACCTTTGTTATATTTTTTCAAAACATTTTTCATCTAAAAACATTTACTTTAAAGTTTCTGTTAACAATATTATTAATATTTTGTCAAATTGAAAATTTTTGTTTTTATTTCTTCCAAGTCACCTGCGGAATAGGTTACGACTTCAAAAGTCACTTGGCACCGACTTGAGTCACGCCATTCGCCTCTGAGAATACGGTGACAGTAAAAAAAAGTTCATTCAAGTCACCTAAAGTTCATTCAAGTCACGGCATTCGCCTGCTAGAATACGGTGACTATAAAAAACCAAGTCACTTCACGTCACTCGCCTCGCAGAATAAGCCCCATTGTTTTTTGTAGCAGCAGCCTTAAAAATCTGCGCCCTCTGAGCTTATTCTACCAACTACACCATTTTCGTGAATTTTCGATTATTAAAAATCTCAATTCAGAGAATCACTCAGACATGTCTGTCGTTCACAAAAATCGATCAATGACTGTCATATTCTATATTTGAAATAAAAATTTGAAATATATTTTGATAACTTTTGCAGCAGTTTTCTGTGAATTTTTAATATGTTTCATACGACGTAATGAAAGCTGAACGATCTTCGGTAAGTTAAGACCAGATTAACGAAGTTCGGTAGAAAAAAGACTTGTTCGGTAAAATAAATTACCGAACTCGGCGATTTTCGTTTAGTGTGTAATAGTAAGAGAACGATATGAGCTACGATTTGCACGCTTACTCAGTAAACCCAACATATTTTCTCAATCCTACCCCTTTGTCCGGCATCTTTCATCCATCCCTGGTAATCCATTAATCTTATCATCTTTACCCGTTCCTTTACCCTGGCTCCTTAGCAAATCTGAGCTGGAAGGTATACGGTAAGGATGATAAATTGAAGTTTGGGACCTCGTAATAAATCTCGATGATTATTCAAATCCAGTGCAGCTAGTGTGAGTTGGGATTTCTCCCGTAGCAGCATCTGGCTCAGATGAACTGCTTTCGTTCCTCTTGAGTTTTCTATCCCTCGGAAGCAACTAGCTAGGCAGCTAGCAATCTCGAGCTTCGGATGGATATGGGAATGAAGATCATGACGTTGTGCTCAAGATGGCGATGATGATGATGATGAGCATGATGATAGCGACGATGATTATTGTCGAGAAAGACTCGGATGATTGATAGCGCCCTCGTTTGAACGGGACGAGCTGATAAGTGATTATTGATGATGAACTTTCAATTTACTCGTGTCGCAGTTTCTTATTTGCACAACTCACTTTGCTAACAGATAGAAATGATTTGGGTTTGGCGAGATTGAATTTTTTTTTTACCATCCTCAAAATGTGTAAATTTTCACATCAAAATGCCCCATACCCTATGAAATAAAGAAAATGAAATAATATAACAAACATTTTTACTTACTTTTACCGCACTTGTCGATGTGGTTCGTGGCCGGTAGATCCGGAATACACTGGCAGGTGCGCGTCGACGGGTCACAGACGGATCCGGCGAAGCCACACTCGGTGGTGTTTTCGCATTTATCACCGAACTTGAGGCTCCCTCGCTTTTCCGGGTCTGGAAGTGCACACGAAAAAACGAGAAGGAAAAAAAATAAATTGAGGTTAATCAAAACAAAACCTTTTCCGGCCACTGGGTCCGATTAGAGACGGAAATGAAGAGGAATGGGAGGTCAAATCCAGAGGTTAATTAAAAAGTACCTTTTACATTTTTAATTCGTTTTTCGATGACCGTTTTTCTTACCCCAGCAATCTGTCATGATTACTATATTAAGCTTGAGCAAAAACTTTACATTTGAACACTTTAAAAACTTTGAAGTAACAAGAAAAGATCAACATCTTGACAAATTTTCCATGTGTGCTATAAATAATTAACAGCTAAAATTCGTCAGACTTTGTTTTTTTCAAATTGGCAATCAAACTTTATTTTATGCTGTTCTTAATTGTTTTCGCATTTGCGTATGTTTAGGAACATTATCTCAAGAAAAAAAATATTAAAAGAAGAAAACAGAAAAGTATCGTTCACCTGACTAAATAAACAATCTCGCCTTATCGAATAAAAATTCGAGCACGTGCAAACCGTCCGGAAATTGTCTAGCGAACAGGACAAAGACCAGTTCCGGTGAGATTATCTCAGGAAATTTGTTCTGCCTCAACGATTAGTTGGTTGGAATTTTCGATAGCCTCTAAAAAATGGTTGTTGCCCAAAAAACTTCTACTTCTCGCCAAGCAGCAGCTTTTCGCCTTGGAAATAATTTTAGTGGTTTGTGAGGGATTATAAAATTTATTTTGAATACCTTTTATTGTTTTTATTTAATAAAGGACCAAATATTTCCCATTTGGATTTAAACTAAGAACTCTGATGAAATCCAGTGTTTTGGCTCTGTCATTATTATTTAGTGTATGGTGCACAAAGACAACTATCAAGTGGGAAAAGTGTCGGTCAAATGCTTTTGCAAATCATCGGTACAAATAGTTTCCAATTGTCGTTGTAATTTTTTCCCGCAAAAAATAACTCCTTCGATAATGTGTCCCTCACTCAAGTGCCAACAAAAACATAAATTCACTCCCGCCAAGGACTTGAATGAATTGTCACCCTCTTGCTCCGGAAGCCTGCAGGATGTTGCAATTTGACACCATTGAATGATTTCTATCAATGGATGTGACGACCACCTCATTTACCCCGCTCTGGCTTCGGATTCCTGATGGAAAAGAAACATAGCGACATACATGCGAATGACAGCAGGACAGGACATACGATGGGTCCAATTGAGGCGACGAGAAAACTCTCAAGTTGCGTCCATCCCCCCCATTTTTCACAAAACTTGAAATGCGAAAGGAAAATTGCACTATCACACACATCACCGCACATGAATAATTGAGTTGCACTTCGGGTGAATGATTTTTTATCCACAACTAAAAAAAACGATAAGCTCTGGTGCCGGTGATTGGATATTGATTTTATTTAATGAGTTGACGGATCTGTTTCATTTTTAAGGTTATGTTAATGCTGTCGATACGACGTTCAATACTGAAAAATTAATAAATTTTCATCGAGCAGCTAATCTGAAAATACTAAAATAATGATTAATGTGCTAATTGAAAAATGAGACAGTTGCTGATAATTTCGACAGTTTGATAGTTTGTCAATGCTGACAATTTTCACAATTATGACAATTTTAACAATTTTGACAATTTTCACTATTTCGACAATTTTGATAATTTTGACAATTTTGACAATTTTGACAATTTTGACAATTTTGACAATTTGGACAATTTTGGCAATTTTGACAATTTTGAGAATTTTGAGAATTTTGAGAATTTTGAGAATTTTGAGAATTTTGAGAATTTTGAGAATTTTGACAATTTTGACAATTTTGACAATTTAGACAATTTTGACAATTTTGACAATTTTGAAAATTTTGACAATTTTGACACTTTTGACAATTTTTAACAATTTTATCAATTTTGAATATTTTAAAAATTGTGATTTGGAAATTTAACTTATGTATATTCCGAGAAATAAAGATTTCAATTTCTCATTCCTGTTGCCTAGACTCTAGCGGCTAGCGGAATCGAAAATTATGATTTTGTAAAAAGTTGTATCGTGTAAGTAAATTTATCCCACCAAGTGTGAAACTGGGAGCGGTACTCATTAACGGGAACTTGTGCGAGCACCCATCTCATCGGGTTATAAAATCATAAAACTTTACGAGACTTTTCTACTAGGATGGCCATAACTGCACACAGACACAGTGTTGCTGTAGGTAGTCTGGCTTGATGGTTCGGACGGATATTTCCCACTAGGACTTACATATACCTAGTAGTCTCGAACCATTGACGCTGCTGCTTGCTTTCATCCTGTTCTGCGACCCAGTTCGGCAAACACTTCACGTTCACGGTTGAGTTCATAAAAACGGCATAAAGTCCATAAAACGCAAGCTTCACACCGGCCGCTGCGCCCGAAGGATAAAATCTTTGGCGGCGATGGAACCTTTCGCAGTGATGCCAGTTTCATATGCATGTACGCATTGCATAGCTTATTTTTATTTTTTTCCACTCATTACTATTTTCTTAAACTTTTTTTTACTGTATTAAATTAAAAGTTTCCTAACACTCTCAATTTCCTTGAAATCACAGCACAATTTTTTGGGATTGTTATTCACGCAGTTTTAAACATTGTTACCAAATTTGAGCTTATTTAAATTATTTTCTATATAACAATCATCGGATCATGTGATAAAAAAAAGCTCTGATTTTTTGTCTTTTCCATTGATCCAGTAAATGTACGACTTTTTGGTCCAGTAAATTTATTACATTTAAACGATTTTTCATTATTTAAGCATAAATATCATACTTTTTTTTTCTTAAACTGATTATCTGTTTGTGTACAGTACCCCCACAATCATGGGTCACACACAATTATTAGTCACTTTCCCTTTTATAGGCTGATCTCGGCCATATTAAAAGTTTAAATTAGGGTTAGTTGCCCTACTTTGGACCCTTTAAGCGGTGGTTTTTAAATAACCATGATTTTCTCAAAAATGGACGGGGAAATTTATATCCTTTAGGATATTCATTTCTCATGAGTCATGATCTTATCTAAAAGTTTCAATGAAAATTTTCAACATAGGTTACGCCGTTATTGAGAGATTTGCAAAGATATGGATGATCCAAAGTTCCAACATTGAACCTACTGTTCCTATTTTGGCACTGGACCGGTTCCTTTTAATGGACCTAGAACTAAAATTCATATAAAAGTATGATTTTTCGAAAATAAATGAACAAATTCATTGAAAATGTAATCTTCAATCAATTATTATCATACAAAAGTATTACAGCATTTTAACATTTAAAAAAACTAAAATTTATGTTATTAATATCACAAACACCTTCATTCTCTGTTAGCTCTATCAGCAGAACGTTGGGCGCCAAATATGTAAGTATGAACCTACCACTCCCACCGGCGTTTATGGGACTCCCTTTGTTCGGCCTCAGGGCGGCACGCTTACAAAATCAAAATCGCAGGGAATGCTACTACATCCATAGGAAAAACCCCAAAAGTTGCACTTCTCAAAACTTGGTATATTTGCACACACCTCCCTTACTCCCACGTTCTTAACACTAAGCCAAACCTGGAGGGCAATGCCCTGGTGTTGCTGCTAAACCTGTAGGCTGTTGGCTTCTTTGAAGGTAGTAGGTCCGACCGAATCGCCTTCGCCGGGTTGGAAGCTTGTGGACCACGGGCTTGTAGAACGTCGGCTGCTTCAACGGGTAGGTTGTCGATCCGATGGGTTCGGGAATCGGAATCGACCAAACACCTTCGTCCGTCTTGTTTCAGCGGCCACGTAGCTGTTCCGGAATTCTTGCCGAAAACCAAGGGGTCCTATGATGGAACAACGGATTCATAAGCGGGCATATTCTGGCGACACCCAAAATGGCGGTTCGGCGGCTTCTTGGCTTACCTGGTGTCTGGCTTTTCACACTAACTGATACTGGGTTTTTAGCTAAGTATAGCGTTTTAGCTTTCCACACGTCTGTGGTTAATACAGAAGTGAGCCAGCACCAGGAAGCCGCCTTTGACCGGCATTGACCCGAGCGGTCAGGTCGTTGCTCTCTTCGCGCTCGTCTTTGCGTGTCGGGGCGTCGCTGTCGTTCGGCTTGGTTACCAACAGCCTCGGCTACTACGGTTGACCCTCTGATTGTGGAGTCGCGCTCGTCTTTGCGTTGGGGCGTCGCTGTCGATCGGCTTGGTTACCAACAGCTTCGGCTACTACGGTTGGCCCTCTGATTGTGGAGTGCTGAAGCTTGATGTGTGCGGAGGCTTGTAACTTCTGGCGCTGTCGGCGTATTGAAGGCTTTTTTGGGGAAAAACTTTGCACATAGTCACAATCACTGCGATATAATGCTGAAACCTACTGCTACTCGCGACAAATCTCAGAAACCTCGACGGAAGTGTTATCTGACGCTTACAAGTATGCGCCAATTTCTGTCAAAAAAAAATTACACAAATTGCGAAAATCATAAAAAACGCAGTTTGAAGAACTAAGCTTCGTGAGTGAATTTTTTATTGATTTACTGTAAGTAAATAGCTTCAATATCAAAAAGGTAAGTTTAACATTTCCTTTGAAAAATCCAAATTTTATGCAAATTTCAAGAAATTATAGACAAAATAAAAGTGACCCAAGAGAGGTGAACCAGCCTGTGGCTGAAAACCTCTTAAATAAAGACAAAAAAAAGTGACTTTCCCTTGTAGGTTTCAAGTCTGTTTTAGCTTTTAACAATATTCTCGAAACTGGACCCAGAAATTTTTGAAAAGGCACACAGACTTAAGAAAAAAAACGACAACAAGGCTTTCGAAAGAAATCAAATCCGCAAATGGTTTTTTGAAATCGGAAACACCCTCGAAGAAGACGGTGTACCTTCGACAATCTTCGACGAACCGTTAAAAATATTTAACTTTGACAAAACCTTCAAAATGTGTGGTCTGTCACCATGGGATGTAGATGAAGTCGACTTTTCTCGACGGCCAACAAATGCGAATTCGGAGACTTTAGCTACAGGAAATGCTCCAGGACAATTTGTGCCGAATGATGATTAACAAGAGTACCAAATTCAGTTGTATTACGTTGAAAAAGGACTCAATGATGAACAGCTTGCGAGGTTTAAATTGGATCGTAAAAAGGACTTCTTTTATGGGCCTCTAGACGAGAGAGAACTTTTAAATTTTTGGAAAATAATAAAGGACAAGTCAGAAGGATTAATATTCACAGAACTTCTAAAACAATTTGAAAGCTGAACTTTAGAGTTAACGGTTAAAGAAAACGGTATTTGCGTTCCTCCTCGTGATCAGCCAAATGACACCCAAGGTAAACTAATATTAAATTTTTATACAGTTTTTCTAATGAATTTTCATTTTCAGTTGAATCTCTATTGATTTGTCTATATCCTCTAGGTGAAAATGAACAGCAATTGGACGAAAGAGTAGAACATGATCCATTTGAAGTCGTTTTCATCTGGCCCAAGGTAACCGGCAGGTCAACAGGCCAAAAAAGACGTAGACAGGATCACGTATCCTCGGTAGAAACCAGTAAGAGATGGCGACAATGGTTCAATAAAAAAGACGAAATAAGGCAACAGGAAGAAAATGCTAAATTGGCACGAGTAGAAAAAAGAAAACAAGTTCGAACCAAAAGGACGATGGAGTTAGAAGTCTTGAAAAAAAAGAGAAGAGAAAGAGCAACAAAAGAAATAACTAAAGGGAGACAAGGAAAATAACCCTCCTAAGAGAAAAACCCAATCTTCAATTCCCCCTATGGAATTGAGAAAAAGAAAAATTAACTCAATTGAAAAGCTTGTAAACTTTTGATATTTTTGATGATTTTTGCCGTTTTTTTTCTTATTACTGTTAACCTTGATAATTTTTGTTCGTCTATGTTTTTTTCTGTTATTTTTTTGTGTGTTACCCAAGTAACACCGATTTTCTGTTGTCTGCACTTGTTACTTAATAATATAATTGGATACTCACATCTGCTTGATATCTATGAATTTATGTACGCTTACATTTGTACGTGAATGTGTATTAAAATGAATTTTTAAGGATAAGGCAGATTAACAAATTGTCACAAATTATCATGTGATGGCTTTATCTTATACTTTAAAAGATTAAAGGTAGTATTCTTTGATAAGCTTTGTATTCAAAAAGATAAAGAATCATTTTTTAAATCCAAGGTCTTGCTCAGGAATCTGCAAAAATCGAATACTCTATATGGTTTAAGAAAATTTTAAACTGACTAATAATATGTAGCAAAATGACTAAGAATTGTTACTGAGCAAAAAAAAGACCCATAATCATGGTTTTTATGAATTATTTCGTTAAGAAAACAAAAAAAAACTCCTGTGAATTATAAATTGTAACATCTATCAAACATTACTTTGCCCGTAATAACTCAATTGTTATGGGTTTTCATCAATAAAAAGGTTATTTTTCAGAGAGCCATGTTAAGGGAAAAAAAATAACCAAAAACATAATTTTTGTAACTTTGTAGTATTGGGTATTCAATTTTTTTTATTTGATTACTACGCTTATTTCACCAAAGATCGTTTAAATGCAATCAAAACTAACCATCAGAAACCAACAAAAAAATATTACTGAATAATCTACACGGTGTCTTTTTAAAACAATTTACCACATTGCATTGTAGAGCAGACCCTCCTCTATCCAGGTAAAAAGAAGATTTTAGAAGATTTGCGAACAAAATACACGTGCTAATATTTTTTCCTAAAATCTTTAAATTTTACAATTTTGAGCTTAGATGTGTTAATAATCCTTCAAAAATAAATAACAACTTCAAAAATTTTGGTAAAAATGTTTATGGCAAAAATGTTAAATTTCGGAAAAAATTTAGAAGTATACAATAAAATTTTTCTAGTATTATTAGCCTTAAAATCAACTGGCAACACTGTAACAAATAAAAAAATTCAATTGTAACTTTTTTCGCTCAACTCAGAGCTACATTCTATCTTCGACAGAAATGATCAAAGAGAATACACTTTTACTATCGAGCTCTTTTTTATTTGATTCAGTTTAGCCAGTTAATTTTAAGACTAATTCTTGATAATTTTTATTATTTATTTTTAAATTTTCTTCGAAATTTAACATGATAAGCGTTATTACCAATATTTTTTTTATAAAAAAAATGTTTATACCAACATTTTCGAAGTTATTATTTATTTTTGAAGGAATTTTATCTCATCTAAGCTCGAAAATGTAAAATTTGAAGCTCTTGAGAAGAATTATTCGCGAAAACATGAAAATTTTGCTCCTGTATTTGGTTTGCAAATCATCAAAAAAAAGTTGTTCTAATCCCCCCCGATCGATTTTTTCCCTGAATAGGGCAATTTATGGGTTGAATAGGGCAGAGTATCCTCTATAGTCAGACAAATGTTCAGAGATGAAGTTTTATTCTTTTTACAAGTCCAGAAAAATACACCGTAAGCTATCATTCATCAATTGCAAAAATTTAAAAATAGAGCTTTTTATTACAAAAACCGATGATAGTTAGCAAAATTGAGAGTGTTAAGAAACTTAAAGTTTCGAGTTTCGATGTATGGGAAATTTTTTGGCGTAATTTTTTTTTTCAACTCACTGTAGTATAAAAATCATATAATAAAATCAGTTATACTTAAGAGTAAAGTAAAAAAGATATGTTTATATCTATTGATTCAAGTAACTGGTTCGAGTGTTTTGATGTAGATATATGTGCTGTACTGACAAGTTTTCGACAGAATGTATGTATACTAGACTAGCCCAAATTTGTATGGGATGATTTTTACAACATTTTTTTCAACGCGGCACCCCCTAGATTGGTGCATTTAGGTGGAAAAACGACTTTCTGAAAGTTTCAGGTCATTTGGCAGAAGCACGAGCTGGCGCAAAAGACTTGAAATTTGTTTGGAGATTTTCGGAAAAATGTATGAAAAATCGACATACTTTCACTCTTTGCGTTCTAAAATATGTTTCCAGTATGCTAAAAAGCTCAGAATTTCAGGAATTGTAGTTCAAACAATGACAAACAAGTTTGTAGAAGATTGTGACGCGATACGAGTTAACTGTGATGAGTTATTTGCAATGGAATGTGTGATTTTTTCGAATTTCATCTATACATCGGGAACGGCGTATAGGTGGATTATTAGTACTAACTTGATCACATTGTCACACAATGAGAATAACAGATAGAAAGTTTATATCCTCGGCAAAGTTGTAGTTTTTTTATAACAAATATCTTTGCAAAAAGTTGAAACAATGGTTTGAAAAACTATGAACTGCTGCATTGTGTGACGATGCGATCAAGTTAGTGCGATTATTAGCCCATACACCGTTCACGATATATCAAAGAAATGCGAAAAACACACATTCAATTGCAGATAACTCATCACAGTCAAATCGTATCACGTGACAATCTTGTACAAACTTGTTTGTCATTGTTTGGACTACAATTCCTGAAATTCTGAGCTTTCTAGCATACTGGAAACATATTTTATAACAAAAAGAATGAAAGTATGTCGATTTTTCATATATTTTTTGTCGAAAATCTCCATACAAATTTCAAATCCTTTGCAAATCTCCATACAAATTTCAAATCCTTTGCGCCAGCTCGTGCTTCTGCCAAATGACCTGAAACCTTCAGAAAGTCACTTTTTCACCTAAAGGCACCAACCTAGAGGGTGCCGCGTGGAATATAAGGTTTTTTTTTGTTATGGGCCAGTCTAATGTATACCTGCTATAATTCGGGTTTTCGTTCATCTAAGCCTAAGAGAATAAAAAATCGCATAGTGACGGGAATGCATAATATGTCGTCAGCGAAATAAATGTTTTTCTGTACATCACCATAATTATATATGAGAGAAGGTCTTAGTGATGCAACGAAACCTGATTTATTTAAGTGAAACCATATATGTAAAAGCTAATTAATTTCGTGGATATTGTTTTATGGTTTTCATACTTTGAATCCACGTGTGCTGATGTGTTTTTTTTTCTCTACGAGCGAAAAATAACAACCTTGGGAGGCTTCAATATGTTTTCACTTCATACACACACATTTTAAACATGGCAACAGGGATCTATCCGTACCCATTTCCAGCATCCAACCCTTGAAGCTCGTGAAATCGTTTGTGTGTATGGGATGAGGGTGTTGTACATTAAAAACAAACCAAGTGAATAATGTAGTAGCAGCAAAGAAATTTATGTTCCGTCGATCTCTCCCACCCAAGATGAAGAAATCCCACACGTCTACGGAAAATCGGTCCGTCTCCGATGATGGCGTCAACCAGACCCATATTAAAATCTCTCGATTTATGCCCCACATGTTACTTACCCCACCTTTTACTAACTCGTTCACCTTAATTGGATTGCTAGAAAGAGGATGCTGCTGAACTGGGCGTCGCGTCGTCGTCGTCGTCTTTGGACGCTTGAACGCTTGCCTGCTAGAAAGCGGACGTCGATATATTTCAAATTTAACCCATTAACACACGCCCACACACAAGCGGTGCAGAAGCCACAAGTGAAACTCACAGAGGCGCCAGAAAGCTTTGAGGTTAAAATTTAATTGGATATTTACCTATTTTTGATAATGGTTAACAAACCAGTGAACAGACTTCCACGGTTGGAGGGTGAATTTAACCCTCTACTGCGTGGAATATGAAAAAGAAATTTTGTCGACAAAAAATGTGGTGAAAATGCTTCTGAACATTCTATTCTCACTCATTTTCAACACTTGTCATTTTCGTCTAATCTTCTTCTATCCATCTTTCATTTTCAATTCATGAAATGTTTCTTCTTAAAGAACAATAGGGGAGATAAAGGCATAATGGCCACCTTAAGGAAAACGCTTATTTAACTATAGAGAACAGCTATAATATGTGAATAACAACATGTTTCGTGTTCAGACACTAAACATGTCTATTTCCTAACGGGCTAGTACTAAAAAAAAGTAGATAAAAACGTTTAAAAATGCATTTTAAAATTTTTTGCCAAGAGCAGAAAATCAGTCACTGTAGGGGCATAATGAGAACCTCCATTGGGGCAGTATAAGCACTACAAATCGGGGCACGATAAGCATTTTATGCCGTAGAATCTAGCAGCGAATTCAACTCAATGAAGTCAATTAAATTAAAGAGCTATAGCTTGACTTGTTTCTTTTGACGATTTGGTCAATTGGTTAGGTGTAACCTGCATGATTTCATTAACTTCAGCAATTTACACTACTTTTAAAAAATAAAAGTCTTGTTTTCAACAGCTTTCAGGAATTGCTACATAAAAATAACTTCAATGTTTAGAAACTAGATGTCTGTTCTCATGTTCATTGTGTTTATCTTTCAAGATAATTATTCCGAATGACTGCGTGAAACACAAACAATTTGCAAAGCAAAAACATTCGCCCACTCATATAAGTGCCCTGGCCCCAGCTCCACCTTCTCAAACCGAAATGGAGCGTGCGATTTAAAATTCCAACATGCGCCATAAAAGTGTCGGTACCGATAGAGCCATTCGCACTTTCACAACCGTGAGCGATCCTTTTGAATAATTCAATGCCGAAGGACGTCCTCACAGCTCTTCTTCACTCGAACACACACGTATTTACACGTCCATCGGAATGCGCTTCGAAGTGCGATGTAAAAATAGTATTTTGATGGGGCAGATTTTAAGCGGAAAGATGCTTGCTGCCGAGGTTAAAACCGAGATAAAAAGAAATAACGGCAGCAAATTTACGTATGTATAACTTTCCATTCTCGGTGCCTGCCTTCGGTCGTCGACAAACTGGGAGTGCCAATCTCATGTAAATTTCATCCCCGAGATTGGTTGGTATCATCTTGGAAGGATTGAATTTTTTTTCGGTTCTCTTTGTTCATCTATTGGAAATCCCTGCTTCTTTGAGATTGCTATTTTTGATGTAGCTACAGTGTTGTTTCAATTGTCCTGATGGTGTAGGAATTGATTTGAATTAAACACCTTCGGCTGTCTCACGTATGGATCCGGTTCGAAGGACCAATCTCCAGTGTTTCTACATATTCAATTGATATACGGGTTTAAGAATAAAGTCATTATATGGTTACACTCCTACAAAAACCTTTAAAGTTATGTTATACATCAGGTTCCAAAGTCGAATCAAGTTTTCATCAATCTTCGCTAGAAGTTTCGCAATTAAATCTATCGCAATCATTCATCGGTAACGAGCCACTTGGGAATGGGAACAAAAACAACATTGCAAAAAAAACTGTTTCACTCAGCCATCCTTCCGGATTGATTGGTCATTAGCTGTGCTCGACTGGACAAGGTGGTACTTAATTTGATATGAAGCTGCCCTAAAATGGCTCGAAAAGAAGGATAAGGGTTTAAAAAAAACGAGTGAAATAAGCAGGAGGCGTAAATGATATCACTCGTTGCTTTGCGACCAAATGATTTTGTTTTTCTTTCCTTCCGAACAGTTGACGACTTGTATTACTGTAAACAAAAGCATAGAAATATAATATCAAAGTCCGAAAAATAAGAGAAATTTAAACTCTGTGAATCCAATTGCAATCGATCGGTCAATTCATAATTAAATTGACACTTAATTTTTACAAAATTCATGGATTCTCCAACCGATTAGATTTAAATTTTCAACAGCAAACCGAAGAGCAATCAACAAAGATTGATGTTCAAGCTTCCGGATTGGGAAATGCCGCAGATGAAAATGGTTTCCCACCGATCCCAGAGGAAACCGGAAAAAGTGGCACTCCAAAGATGTTAGACCTCAAAAGGTGTAGGTTGGTAGCGATATCCGGAGAAATGGCCACCGATGTTTTCCGGAATGGTTTTTGGGTTTCCCCCATCTTGCCGTTTTTTATTGATATTAAAGATGCTTTTCAGGCTGTTGTTTTATTACATGCTGTAACCTGGGTCAGCGAACAGTTAACCTTCTCCGGTATTAAGTGGGCAGTATCCAATTCGATCCGAAACGTATGGGGTTTGGGAAAAAATACGATTATTCAACCTGAGCCGTTGGAGGCAATTTAGACTGCCTTCTGGATGTGAGTATTTACAATTGGGAGAGGATAAAAAATTAGATGGAATATGCGGAAACGATGATTGGCTAAAATAGATTTCCTCAAACGCGTGATTCGATCTGATTTATTGTTGGCAAATTGTGATTTATGGCAGCCAAATATTCTGCTTACAATAGATTGTTTTCTAAAAATTCATTTTATTCAGTCAGGTATCAATTGGATATTAAAAAACAATTATCATGACACAAGTTTTCATGAACAATCTACAAATAATTTGTCAAAGTCAAGAGACCTGACGAACAGGTGAGCTCTCAATTTCATCGAACTTGTTACGAGACTTTTCCTTTTCTTTTCAACAAGTACCACGCACGAAACCCTTTCGAAATTCCATCAAATATCCTTGGCTCAACCTTTTCTCGTCGTTCGAGGGAAAGGTATCTCGTAACATCTTTGTCGAATGGATGGGATGCTGGAAACCAATCCAATAGGATTGGCATGGAAAGGATTAAGATGGCCGGATGAAAGTCGCCTTTCACCCAATGCTGCTGCTGCTGCTGCGTACAGGTGTCATTTTTCATAAATGTTTGATGTGCTGTCGTTCGGTGCCAAGAAAACCTCCAGTTTTCTTCGACCGACTGCTGTGCAGGAAGATCGGTTAAAGCTTTAACGAAATGTGGCTGGATTAAAAATCCAAAAATATGATGAAATTTCCAAAATTAAAAAAATATAACTTTATCTTTTAATTTCATGAAACCTTTCAAAGTAGTTTTTGAGTAATTTAATTCATGAAACCTTTCAAAGTAGTTTTTGACGATCGCCATAGAAGAGTATCACCCTTATTCTTGTTTACGGCGTATCTGTCGTTCGTTCGAACGAATACTTTCGAACGAATTCGAAAAAGCTATTCTTGTTTTCGTTCGAATGCGATACGTTCGATGTTGGTGTTACCAGATGAACTTCGAAATTTCTAAGCAGCCCTGCTGTATCAAAATGACATTTCTCGTGTGCCAACAAAAGTAAACAACCTGTCTGATTGTGAATTTGTGAAGTTTGTATTATCGAATCGGGAAACAGGAACCTCGTAAACGGCCCAGAGACAAGAAAAAAATCTCAAATCATGCTCGAGCGGATCAGGACCACCCAGAAAACCTCCGGCAGCAGCATCAGCAGGCTATTTCGTGATTTCCAGAAGTTTGACAAATCGGAGCCGATAACAGCCGGCGGGGTTATTGCTATCGCTGTTGCTACTGGAAAGTTGCCCCGTCGTAGGAGATCGGAACTCGCGTAGAAAAAATCGACAAAAATTGAAAATTATTTAAATAAAAATGAGTTTGTATCCCAAAAAATTTTGTTATTTTTAAATTAAAGATATCCATTTGTAACATTGATCTCGACAAAATTGAAATTTTTAAACACCTTTCGACTCTACAACCGGTCATATTCATTGGCAGAGGTTTCCGTGTCAGTTGGCTCAATTAGGCCTGGATCTATTTTTACGTTTAGTTTAAGTATCATATTTTTCTCATTTCTTCTCAAATTTGCACAAAGTATGTTATTTTGAACCACTTTTGTGTTTTATAACCTGCATTAAATTCCACCAATTGCTTTAAACGGTTATCATTCGCAGCATTAGACTCGCGTTTGTCAGTCCATACAAAAAATACTTTCGATCGAAAACGGTAATGCAGTTTTTTGTTCGTACGAACGATGTTCGAAAGATCGAACGGTTCTCATTCGTTCGAACGAAAACAAGAATGCAAAATTCCAAAACTTTCGAACGAATGCCATTCGATCGAAAACAAGAATAAGGGTGTATATAATTTCTTATTAACAATACTGTTTTAATCAAAAGAAAAGATATTTTCTCTCCTATGACGACCGTCAAAAACTACTTTAACGAGTTTCAGCGTAATCACACGTTAGATTTTGATAAGGCTAGTCATGGGACAGCAATTCAAGATTTCGCATTGAAAAACTATTAATTTGAATGTGCGTAATTTTAATTAAATGGATAAATAGTTTGAAGCATAGCAGGCTCATCTATGCACAAGAAGGCGATGATGAGAAATAAGACTCCATTTCTTCATAATACTTTTAAAACAAGTAAGTACATATCTTCGTTTATCAGAACAAATAAAAAAGTTAAAGTTTTGATATCATAGCAATCGATGCTTATAAGTTTGTTATAAAATCGAGGCAATCCACTACCACTCACCAGTAACATTATAAACGTCTTAGAATATAAAAGCTTTTTACAAAACTTCAATCGTTTTATTCTTTCACTTACAAGAGATGGAGTCTACTGGAGTGTTACCAGATGAACTTCGAAATTTCTAAGCAGCCCTGCTGTATCAAAATGACATTTCTCGTGTGCCAACAAAAGTAAACAACCTGTCTGATTGTGAATTTGTGAAGTTTGTATTATCGAATCGGGAAACAGGAACCTCGTAAACGGCCCAGAGACAAGAAAAAAATCTCAAATCATGCTCGAGCGGATCAGGACCACCCAGAAAACCTCCGGCAGCAGCATCAGCAGGCTATTTCGTGATTTCCAGAAGTTTGACAAATCGGAGCCGATAACAGCCGGCGGGGTTATTGCTATCGCTGTTGCTACTGGAAAGTTGCCCCGTCGTAGGAGATCGGAACTCGCGTAGAAAAAATCGACAAAAATTGAAAATTATTTAAATAAAAATGAGTTTGTATCCCAAAAAATTTTGTTATTTTTAAATTAAAGATATCCATTTGTAACATTGATCTCGACAAAATTGAAATTTTTAAACACCTTTCGACTCTACAACCGGTCATATTCATTGGCAGAGGTTTCCGTGTCAGTTGGCTCAATTAGGCCTGGATCTATTTTTACGTTTAGTTTAAGTATCATATTTTTCTCATTTCTTCTCAAATTTGCACAAAGTATGTTATTTTGAACCACTTTTGTGTTTTATAACCTGCATTAAATTCCACCAATTGCTTTAAACGGTTATCATTCGCAGCATTAGACTCGCGTTTGTCAGTCCATACAAAAAATACTTTCGATCGAAAACGGTAATGCAGTTTTTTGTTCGTACGAACGATGTTCGAAAGATCGAACGGTTCTCATTCGTTCGAACGAAAACAAGAATGCAAAATTCCAAAACAATTCCAAATATATAAGCATTTTACAAAATTTCAAGCGTTTTATTCTTTGACCTACGAGAAGTTTAGTATTGATTTCTCATATCATTCAGTTTTAATTTTAAAATTCCGGACACCATTGAATCAAGAATTTCGGTTGTTTTTCGGTTCTAGATATTGTTGTACCGAAATAATCTTTTGATCTCTGGGTAAGCAGTATCCCGGATGGAGAGATTCATCATACCGTGAGCGAGGTCAACCGAATCCCATTCGTAATGTAACCGAGGCTGAATACAGATGGCGAAATGCAATCAAACAACATGGCCAGAGCAAATCAGAAAACACATACTGTTTCCTGCAGGTGCAAAACGGCATGTCCTCGGTAGGTAAATGGTTTTCCCCCGAGAAAGCCTCGGCCATTATCACGTTCCACACGACCGAACACCACAAATCAAGCTTGGCGTCCTTCGGCCGGTCATTCTCCTCCCTATGGCAAAGAAGCGAGGCATACCACGAACTTGGATAGTTATGGACCCAAGCTGCAGGAGTTCTGCGGGAACAATCATTAAAGTGTGTTGAACGTTTCTGAAAATTTTGTTGTTTAACTACAAATTCATTGATTGTTTGATTAAATTTTAATGAGCACTGTTAAAAGCCACCTGCAGTTAAACTATCCGAAACGATGACTTATATGGTCAAAAAAGAACGGATAACTTTAAGCGCCTTCGTATAGGCAACTTTTGAATCAATACTTAAAGCTAACCAAAACCCAAAACACATCTGACCTAAAATTCTTTCCGGCATGTGATAAACAAAATTAATGGAATCATCCAAATGATCTCCATAAAAAATCCGAAGTGACATCATTTGGATTTAATTCTATCCCTGGGTGCTAATCGCTCACTGCTGTGCCTGTTTGTGTGTTTCATAATAACCTTCCGGTCAGTGGTAATGCACGTGGCTTACCTCCATCCACCGGTTGCCGCACGTGTTTTTGTTGCTTCCATCCGGGCAGCACAGCTCTGGAAGCACCGTAAAGCGCCGCAGATGATGTGCTAAATTTCACCTGAACGGCCTGCCCGAAAAAACCACATCAGACTTCTACAAGACCAGGCAACGAACCAGCCAGCCGGCAACGCGCTGTGTCATTAATTTTCCTCTCCGGTTCACATCACATTAAGCGGATTTGGCCTGATGGGTTCAATATGGCGAATGGGCGGTCTCATTTTCGCAAATGGTTTAGGTAACGTATACCTACCTAGGTACTTCGAAAACAAGACATGATGGAATTCTGTCAACGCGCGTTATAGACGAAGATGAGCAGTTGGGCTATTACACGCTTCGTTTAGCCTCGATTGT
Organism: Uranotaenia lowii; assembly: GCF_029784155.1. NCBI lineage: Eukaryota > Metazoa > Arthropoda > Insecta > Diptera > Culicidae > Uranotaenia > Uranotaenia lowii. Next base: position 187,707,636 of record NC_073691.1, on the reverse strand, counting down.
GTTCGTCCTTCAGGACATCTGCCGGAATTTGGCTTATGAAACCGTTTTGCTATGACATTTTTGCAGTCACATTCCCGTTGTCCAAAGATCTACTTAGTTTAAGGATTGCAAGACAGAGGACTAGCATTGACAAAATACAGACTTCTCTGAGCACCCAATGGTCCTACGAATAAAAACCAAAAATATGAGTTTTGTTTTTAATAGTATTCCCATTTATGTCAATGCCTGGTTTCAGAAAAGCGCGTTTATTTACTCTTAATTAGAATAAACCTTTCAGGGACAACCAGATCCAAAAATATCGTCCTATCCAAGGGATGAAATCCAACGTTCTGCAGGACAGTTTGAGAGTGATAATGTTTTTAATATCGTCATCAATCGTTCATCACCCATATCGGTGGACATTCAATTGCGTATTTTTGGCTCGTAAAGCTTCAATTATTTTTATTTTTATGTCAACAGCCTATAAAAATATGAAATGTGTTCGTTATTTCCTCCAGCAACAACAATGGTAAACCGGTAAGGGTATGCTCTGCTGACAAATAGAACATTTCCTGCCACGCATATTGAAATCCATTTTTCGACTGCTTTTGGAAAACAGCATAAATCACACTACAGTATCCGGCCATCTCGGTTTGGACCAGCAGGAAAAAGGAATTCATGGTCCACCATGGCCGAGCGCCGGGATTTCTGCTGCCAGAAAATGTACAATAGCGTCGGAAAGAATGTTCCTCTAAATTATTGCTTTCATTAATCATCAACATTCACGAACCATTTGCTCGAAGTGGAGAATTTTCGAGAGATTCTTGTTTGTTTTGAGCGGTTGAAATGGAATATTATTGGCCAGAATCAATATTTCTCAAGCACTTTTACTTTTTGAGCGATATGTGGGTAGAATGCCACGTGGTCGTACGGAGAAAAAATCAATAAATTTAGTTTTGTATGTTTGACTGATTATTGATAACAATTATATTGAAACAACATTCTCATCTCTAGCTGTTCTTTCATCCCGCTTGATTTTCAATTAGATAAGATCTTAAAGCTGACCTCTCGATTTTTTTCAATTTTCAAGCTGTCCTCTCGACTTGCTTCATAGCAGAATCTTATATTCAAGCTTTTCCCACTTTTTTTTTAAATTTCAAGCTCTTTTCTTGAGTTGCTTTAATTTTTTTTTATCTTAAGCAGTTTTCTCAACCCACATGCTCATCAGTTTGATAAGATACTAAAGCTTTCCTCTCAAATCGCCTATCAATCTCAAGCTGTCCTCTCAACTCGCTTGAAATTTCTTTCGGTACAATCAGGCTATCCTCTCAACTCGCCTTTCAATTTCAAGCTGACCTCTCAACTCGCATGAAATTTCTATCGATATTATCAGGCTGTCCGCTCAACTCGCCTTTCAGTTTCAAGCAGTTTTCTCAACTCGCCTTTCAATTTCAAGCTGTCCTCTCAACTGGCTTGAAATTTCTTTCGACACGATCAGGTTGTCCTCTCAACACGCATGAAATTTCTATCGATATTATCAGGCTGTCCTCTCAACTCGCCATTCAGTTTCAAGCTGTCCTCGCAACTCGCCTTTCAATTTCAAGTTGTCCTCTCAACTTTCTTAAAATTTCTTTCGGTACGATCAGGCTGTCCTCTCGATTTGCCTTTCAGTTTCAAGCTGTCCTCTCAACTCGCTTGCAAATTTCTATCGATATGATCAGGCTGTCCTCTCAACTCGCCTTTCAATTTCAAGCTGTCCTCTCAACTCGCTTGAAATAGTGAATATGGTCAAGCTGTCCATACCAAGGTTGCCTAAAAAAATCTGTGTTTTGGAAAAAAAAAATTCTGAGTTTCTGTGATTATACCTTAAAATTCTGTGATTATTTTCTGTGACGCTATTTCCTTAAATTTCATTGAATGTTTACGAAAAAAAATGGGTGTTTTTTACATTTTACTTGAGCAAAATCAATTAACCTTACTAGTTTCAACATATTCTTCCAATCTAAACCTAGAAATCTAAAATTAATATTGACATCAAAAATTAAAATTTTGAAAACACGTTCAAGATTTAAGAAATCTGTTAATCTGTTAAGAAATTCTGTGTTCTGTACCACAGATTCTGTGATGAAAATCCACTCAAAATTCTGTGAAATTACAGATTTTTCTGAGATTTCGGCAACCTTGGTCCATACGACTCGCTTTATATTTTAGATTATTTAATTTACTTAATTTACCAATTTTTTCGTACTGGGTAGTTACTAAACTACTTGATTTTCAAGCAAGTTTGATGAAATTTTGAAGAACGTGAATTGTTGCTCGCCTTTGTTTACCTTTTTTTTTTTGGTTCAATTTCTTTTGTAATTTCTCGTTTTTCGGGGTCAACGAGAAATTACCTGTCACGGTCGCCAAACGTGCAGACCTGTCCAGAGCTCCAAAACTCGGAAGCAGCACCAGAGAGCTCCCGGATCACGAACTACCGGGGGGAAAGACACACACTACATGACTCGCTTGTTCGACGACAGGCTGCACGCTTAGGGAGAATGCCCCGGTTTTGGTTTAATCCATTCACACAGTGAGAACCCAGTAGAGAGCTGGAAGTCGAATAAAAGCGTAGTTGATCGACTCTATAAACGCAAGGGAGGTGAGGGGTATATTCAAGCCAAATGCAAACCTCGCGATTCGAGGAGTGGCCAAGAAGGTTCAGCTTGCTTTCTGGTTCGTTCAGAAGACATAGAAACAGGTCGGACTTCATATTTAAAAGGTAAGAAAGCAGCCTAGCCCACAGGTCGGCAACCTGCGTCTCTTTGGATACAAAGATGCGTCTCTTTAACTTAGTGCGCTGGTATTATACATATTTTTGAATAAAATATAGATCAAATCGTACTAAAGCGCTAACTGCGTCTTGTAACCTGGCTTATCTATGGATTTTCGTAGGTCCCGAAGACAATTTTGAAATTGCATCCGCTGTAGGAACAAGCGCAAATAATCAAATGGCAAAATGGCATTTTTGAGCCTAATTTTTTGCTTTTCACCGTTTTTGTAGCATCAGCATAGAGATCAAGATTTAATTTATCATTGAACGTAAATTCAAAGAATAACTGTTGCTTGAAACCTTCAAAACGAAAATCACATTTTTTTTAATTTCCAACACGTTTGTATATTTTCGAATCAATCAAACACAAAAGTTGAGCTGTAGCTAACAGAAAATTGAAGTTAATCATTGACAAAAAAGCACTTCTTGGAGAGCCTCTGTTTTGTTATCAAACAACGTAACCCTCATCAAATTTTAGATTTATGCACTGGCAATTTTTTTTCCCTCTATGAATATTTATCAGTTCCAAAATCGTAGAAAAAATAATTAACCATTTCGAAAAATATTTACAACTAAAACGCGTAACAACATAAAAATATTGGAATTATCTCCTGAATCCTATCATATTAATTGAAATGATACGATAATGTTAATGTATCTGAATATAGATGCCTCATTCGCATTCCAGATTGCCCAGTTTTAACCAGGCTTGCCCAGACATTCAAAGAAAAAATTGGGAAATGCTCGATCCCGTCTGGTTGCCCAGATATCAAGGAAGAATGCCTAGATTTTTCCAGAATAATTCACAATTTTTATAAAATTCCAAATTTTCATCTTATTTTAGCATTCATTAATTTTTTTTATCTCCTTTCTTATTATGGAAAAGAATGGGTTAAAAAGTGAATAGAAGCATGAATTTCAAATACAAAGTTCCAAAACTAAGAATTGAGGATTAAAAATTAAAGTTTAACAACTTTTAAAACTCGAATCAGAATTGAGGATGAATGAAAATTTCAATTTTGAAAATCTATTTGAAAACTTAACTACAGGCTTAATACTTGATATCAATAACAAAATTGACCTTCAAACCCCGAAGCAGTTTTTAATAATTAAATTTTATGTTTATTAAGAAAAAGTTTCCCAACGTGTTTTCCAACGCATTAAAATTGAATAGAAATCAAACCATGTTAGAAGAGTTGACAATCCCGAAGAGAATCCATATCAGAAACAGATTTAAAAGAAATATACAAGAGTTAGAAAAAAAAACTATAATAATAAAATTATGAGATGATTTAATGTACATCATTGTTTTTCGGCATATCAGTCTTTATTTTCTTGAAACGATGTTTTGATTGGTCCTACGTTTCGATGCTGATTGGCATCTTCCTCAGGGAATCAATCTATCGTTCTGCATGAAATTTCTGTGCTTATGTGAAGCTTACTGTCCACTTTTTTCTTCTCATAATTTTCCAAAATTATATCGCTTTGAAAGTTCGATCATGAAAAATCATACAACAATTTCAAAAACATAGAGACGATTGGAGAAGAAAAAAAAAGAAAAAAAAGTCGACAACAATTTTTTCTGTTAAAAAAAAACAATAAATCTTTGATGTGGCTCTTTCAAACTCTGAAATTTTGATAATTTTAAGTTTTTGGCTCTTCCGACTCAGAAGGTTGCTGACCACTGATCTAGCCTTATCAAAGAAAGAACACGCTGGCCGAATCACAAGCAAGGAAAATGAACAGCTTTTTTTTTCGAAATTCTGAAATGTTTCGTAATGGATGACAAAACGTTCTAACTAAGCTCCTAGCAGATCTATGGCAAGGTTTTTTAGTTGGCAAGTTCCACCTGAATACTCCGAAAAGGTTCCAAAAGAAACAGTTGAAAAGCTTGCATTTTTTTGTAGTGATCCAGACCTTAACTATCCTACCTCCCGTTTTGCAATGATAATGTTCACAACACCACAAATAGACGAATCAATGATCGTTTATATTTAGAAACTTTTGCCAACAATTTAGATCGCGTATTCTTTTTAATTCACGTTTTTCTTTTTCCATTTCTAATGGCTACGTTCATCTGTACACCCAAAGAAGAGGTTGCAAAATTTTAATGCCGATCGGAGCTAACAATGTGCCGAAAATGTGCATTGCGCTGAAGATGATATGATTGCTTTTCCGTCACTGGCATAAAGACTCGAGCTCTCGGGCATAATTATGGAGGACCCTTGGATACAAACATTCAAGCGATTTACATTCTATTGGATAACTCATCCTAGAAACAATAGAATTAAAAAAAAAATACCATCGGCATCTAGCTCACACCAATTTTTTACCTTCATCTTGCCCACCCGGTAGCTTAACCAGTGTACCACCTGAGCCAGATGGAGAACGAAGGTTCATTTTAATAGTGTTTGTGTCACGGTCCATCACAAAAAAAGGTGTCCGACGTTTGGGCGGGGGTTTGCCAGTATTATCTTATGATGGGAAAGGGAAGTGAAAACGAGAAAATATTTTTTGCTTTCTTAGGCTGATGTCATGCTGAAGCAACTAGCAACTCAACGCGTTCACACGACAAACCAGCTCTCATTTGATCTCCATGGAAAAAGCGCAGACCTGTCATGCTGAGAGCATTGGAAAGCGCGACAAACCTGATGCCAGGGTGTTTTGTAGCGCGAAAAGTAGGAAATTCAATGGGAATATTGTTTTTTCTCGTTTTAAAACAGTGATTTCGGGTTTTAACCACAATAATTCGAAGATCCGTCCAAATTTGTGATAATAAACTTAAATACTTTAAATATTAACTTTAAATTCATCAGTGCTTTAAATATTATCTGAATCGACAAGAAAATTTTCATAAATTCTTGGTTCCCGCAAAAAAAAAAACAAGGAATTTTGTCGGTTCAAATTTTGGCATTCTTGCAATCCGAGCATGATCTGATAAGTTTTTGACGGTTCCCGAAAGAAAGGAGACGATTCAAAGCATTATCAGATGTAAAGAAGTGATGATTTGTAGGGAATTTCAAAGCGACATGTCGCGCCAGCATGACATCCCAATGCGACGCAATGCTTTCTTATTGGAACGCGTGAACGCGTTGCGTTGCTAGTTGCTTCAGCATGACATCAGCCTTACTGCCTGCTTACATACACACGCACAGCCAGGCAGCTTGGCCGGAGGTTGTTTGCCGGTGGTTTGAAATAAGCAAATCAAATTCCTTGCATTTGGAATGGTAATAATCAAAATTCCACAGCTGCCTCACAAATTGCAACAATAAGCACATTTTCACTCTCTCTGAGCACTGGTTTCTCTCATCTTAACTCAAACCTTCTCATTTTCTCTAACAAATTGCCACAAGTTCAATCATTGGCTGCTCAATTTGTGTGATCATTGACGTATTTTCTCCCTTCATCTCAGTCCCCCGAAGCATTTTTTTTTTTCATGTAGTTTTCCTAATGCCGCCTTACATCCACACGCACAACATTGACCGAACGGATCAATTCATTCTATGCCTGTGATTGTTTCCAACCTCCTTTATCATGTGATGGGATTGGAAGGGACATTGAAACTTTTTTTAAATTTTGCTTCCTTCAGTCATACGCAATGCGTCAATGTTGCGCTGGGAGCTTAATACCGGTGGTCTCAAATCGAGTCATTGCCACTGGCTTTCACATCTTATGCCAATGACGTTGAAAAATTGAAGACTCATTATTTGAGTAAAAGCTGAATTTTGGGTGTAGGAGTAGCAATTTCAGTAGGTGATTCCAACAGCTAATAATGAGGAAGAATGTCCCAAATAGTACTCGTTTACTTTTCATAGGTCCTTAGAATATAATGATTTGAAATCTAATCTAATAAGTAACTAACACCTTACAAACTCGAAAAGCTTGAATAACAGGGCTCAAGTTATCAGAAAAGGGTTGAGCTCATAGCGACAAAATTGTGCCATTGATAATATGATGATTGTAGATCTTGGTGAGACCATTTTACTAATTCCGCCTCATCTCTTTTCTAATTGTTAAAAAAAATAATGACCTATCCATCCCGTTATATCCCCGCATGCATCATTGTTCTAAAATAAATTATCTCGCATTTGTCAAGCCTTAGCAGCAGCTGATTAATGTCCGCTTTGGCCGGGCTTGAAAAATTGAAACAGTCAATGCAACGTCGTCGTCTTGTAGCTGGGTGTGTAGGTACTTACTGAAAGACTCCGTCGTCGTGGTCGTGCTCATTGTCGTCCCATGGGCTTCCCCGTTGGCTTCCGAGCTGTCGGTTTCCTGGGCTCCTACCCAGTAGCCTCCGAGAACAACCAGTAACACTACCGCGAGTAGAAAATGAAAGTTGCCCAGCTTAAATGCCGGCAATGATCTCCGGCTGCTGCTGCTGCTCCCACTGCTATCTTTCCCATTTTTCCGGATGGAACGAACCCTCCCGGAGCAGCAGGAAGGCCTCCTGGAGGAACTCATCGTGGTGCTGCTGCTGGTCTTGTCCTTGAAATGCTTGTCCAGGTACGTCCTATGACTACGACGGTTGCTTGTAATCAATCTACTGCTGATTGTCCGCCGATGGGAGCCTCCTGCTGCTGCTGGTGGTGGTGCTGCTACTAGTGCCTTCGGATCCCCTAATGCCATCGTACGGCAGACACTTTCGTCGGCTTTTGGGGCTCAATCCACCGTCTGCTTGCTCTCCTACTTCTACTGCTGCTTCCGCTTCTGTTGCTGCTGCTGCTGCTACTGATGCCTTTCTTGGGTGCTGCTATTTTTCGTTTAAGGTGAAGTGGGGCCTCAAAGGCCCACTACTACTCATAGCTTTCTCTCCAGTTCCTCATCCATAGTGGCCGCTTGACGCGCCCGAACCAAGACAATATACGAAAATCCCAAGCTGGCCGGAGGCGGGGTCGCACAATCCGATGGATTCCAGGAACACCCTCGAGGGATGAGAGCTGCAATGAATGCTTTATGTCTCTCGTTCCGAAACGCCCGACTTGACTTCTTTTGTTGAGTTTTTTTAGTCGTTTTGCAGATTATGGTAACGAATGTCCTCGATTATGCTGGTATCCTGGGTGGATTTAAACTGCTTTTTGCGGTACAGGCAGAAATGTAATCTGAAACGATGGAATAACAACATGCTCGAATTAGAATGGAGGAAAATTCAATCAAAACTGAGTTGACTGTAAAAGACTGGATGTAAAAATGTGGATTTCTGAAGGATGTTGTTTAAGAGCAAGTTCACACGTGTTGGGAAAGGGTGGTAAAAATTTTGACACTTGTAGCACATTTTGAAAACTTTATCACGTAAAATTATTTTCAAGATATGCAACCGTCAAGTTTTTTTTACAACACGTGTTTTATTTTCGCATGCAGTGATGCAAAGCTAGCTCGATTTCTATCATTTTGAAAACATTTCGTTCTGTATGGTAAAATTCTCAAAATGTTCTACAAGTGTTAAAATTCCTACCACTTTTAGTGGATGAAATTTTGACAATTTTAGCACATTTTGAAAAATTTACCATGCAAAACCATTTTCAAAATCTGCGGCAAAATATTATCGCATGCTGTGATGCAAAAATAGCAATATAACATACGGCTGATATAGAAAAAGTGCTGTAAAAAATACAACGCCCAAAGATCTTGAAAACATTTTTAATTGGTAAAATTTTCAAAATGTGCTACAAGTGTCAAAATTTCTACCACTTTTTCCTAACACGAGGGAACTTGCTCTAAAAAATAGAAAATGTTAGATAGTTACTTGATAAGGAAAAGTTCCTGTAAGCTTTGTTGCCAGGAGACCTGCTTTCGTACTAGTTTATGCTCCGAGTACACAGATTTAACAGACTATCAAAATTTTATGAGTCAATATTAATTATCGATTAGTTAATTAGATTATTGAGTCGATTAATGATCAATTAGTTCCAAATTAAATCCACCAATCATTCATAACAACTAAAATTATCATTTTTAGCTAAATCAGGTAATAGTAACAGATAATCGAATAAATCTGAACCAAATTTTGCAAGGATTCCCTCGTTATTTGGCGGCAACACACTTTGTAGATTTCCAAATTCTACGACTAATGCCACTTGACTTTAGAGAAAATTTATAGAATCTACAGTGTTTTTCGGTACTTTAAAGTATTTTTCTTGATCCTTTTGTGAACTCGCGAAGTATTTTTAAAAAGTGAACTGTGATTGGAGAGATTTTACTACGGACTAACTAGGTATACAAGTAAGATTTTGGTTGGAGCTAAGTGCGATGTTTTTCAACGCATCAAAACTCTATCGGGTTCGACGATCGCCGAGATCAGAAATTGCCGAGGGCACTCATATGACACTTGCTGTCAATACATCATCATCATCATCATAAACCAAATCCTAGAAGTTCCCGCCGTCAAAGTATGTTTTAAGCAGAACGCACCGTTCAATCAATGTTTGCTTACTATCCGATACTGGATAAAATCATATATGGTGTTCCATAATGCCTAAACCCGATTTAAAATGAACAGTATAAGCACAATTTAGGAGAAAATCCAATTCGTTTTCACTTTTATGTTCTCTGTAGTCTTTCTCTACAGTGAATCAATAAAAAATAACATCCCAGTCAATTGACAGACTGGTTTGCAATGATTTTGACCACTTTTTTCAGTCTTTTGCAAAGTTTTCGATGTTATCTGCAGACTTCACATATTTTTTCAAAACGATTTTGTATTGGAGTAAAAAGTTCCAATCGCTCTCGATTTAGGACAATTTGTTGGATTCATCTCCTTCGGTACAATCTGGACTTTTTTGGATGTTTCAAGCTATCGTGTCTTTTGAGTAGTGAACAGATGCCAAATCCGGCTAAAACAGTACTGGGTGATCATGCTTGTGGACCATGGGCAGCAGGCGACGAACGGCTCGGAATGCTTTTATATACAGTTGCGTTCAAAAAAGAATGAAATCTCGTGAAGCTGCGCACTCACTTCCAACTTCGACAAGCTGTAATTTTTCTCTCGATTGATATTTTTTCATAAAATTTTCACATAACCTAGTTCAACTATCCAACTAACGTTCTGCAAAATTTGAAGAATTTACAATGACTGGTAACAAAGATACGGCTATTCCCGTAAAAAAGGGAAATTTGGAGTTGCTTCACTAAATTTGCTGTATCTTGTACAGTTTTCATTGAAAAATCTTGAAAATTAGTCAAAAGATGTAAAAATGTTTGATCTAGTACCAGGCCAAGTTTCGTCGAATTCGATTAACGTGATCAAAAATTGTGCCGGGTAGAAATTGAGGTTCATTATCGCCCAACGAACGATTTCATTCTTTTTTGGACGGGTGTTTGTATAGAAAACATCTTTATCAATGTTTTCTTTATCGATGTTTTCTTGGTTTTCTCTTTAACAAAATCAAAATTTATCAAAAAGAACCTTATAAATTGTTAGGAACTTCATTCTTGCTTCGTTTAGAAATAAAAATTGTTCCAACAGAACTGGTAATTAAACACAAGAGCAAATATAATACTCGTTTGGATTGTGTATCAAATTTGTTTATCAGTATATTTAGCAGGTCATTTCTGTAACACTGTTCCACTTATTTTAAACTCTGTTGACACACTTTCTATTCCTAAATAAAGCACAAATGTAGTTTCTATCAATTTACAATCTTCGGTGTGATAAATTTTTATTTTGTGTAAGTAAAAACCAAGAAAACATTGATAAAGATGTTTTCTATACAAACATCCGTCCAAAAAAGAATGAAATCGTTCGTTGGGCGATGATGAACCTTATTTTCTAACAGGCACAATTTTTGATTACGTAAATCGATTTCGACAAAACTTGGCCTGGTACTAGATCAAACATTTTTACATCTTTTGACCAATTTTCAAGATTTTTCAATGAAAACTGTACAAGATACAGCAAATTTAGTGAAGCAACTCCAAATTTCCCTTTTTTACGGGAATAGCCGTATCTTTGTTACCAGTCATTGTAAATTCTTCAAATTTTGCAGAACGTTAGTTGGATAGTTGAACTAGATTGTGTGAAAATTTTATGAAAAAATATCAACCGAGAGAGAAACGACAGCTTGTCAAAGTTGGAAATGAATGCGCAGCTTCAAGCGATTTCATTCTTTTTTTAACGCAACTGTAGCTTGACAAACCATTCCATTTTCACCGAATTTTTCTGTAAAAATTGATGTCTCCTCCTCTTTAACACTTTGACCAACCCGAACAGTGTAATACTGGGCATTCGGGAGCGTTTTGTAATCAAACATGCAATAGATTTCGTCGTCGATGATAACGCACACCGATTTTCCACACAGTGGTTATTCATATAATTTACAAGCTTGGTATGACAGAGGCAGCTTAATTTGACTTCGCTTCGCCTTCTTCTGCTTCTTATATGTCTTTAAGCCCAATCTTACTTTGGCACGATGGACACACCGTCCATGAAAGGTGTTCCCACCTTTTTGGTCACATCCCGAACTGAGGCAGTCTTCCTACTGGCGTAAGCACGCATAACTTTCCGGTCCAAAATGTTGTTCACCGGACCCGGTTTCCGCCCAGATTCCACTTTTTCCACGCTGCTTTCCTCTCCATATTGCCGAATCGCATTTCGGACCGCTACAATGCTTACTTCTTTATTTTCGCCTACTGACTCAGCGAAACGTTGGGGAAGGTACAACATTGGAACACGATATTTTTGAGCTTTTCCAGAAAAATTCTTCTCATATTCACAAAAATTATGACAATTGAAGCTCACGATAATCAGAGTTTTAAGTTGAATTGTGAACAACAAAACACAGCTGAAATCAGCAGTTTAACGTCATCTGGAATTATTCGCTTTTTTTAAACTGTGCTCACAACCCGTTAGATCATTAATTTCATAAGAAGTTGATTCCTCAACACACTTCCAATTTTAAGTTTGACTTGAAGTTTAAACAGCTCACTCAAGCTACCTTCTCAAATTGCTCAATGGTTTGTTCATATCTCAAGCTTTTGCATAACCCGCTTGGTTTCCGGATTTATTCCAATTTCATTCTTAAATAAGAAAACGCAGTTTTAAAAACTGTCCTTTCAAATTTTGGTTTTTTTTAATCCTTATCTATATTTTCTACTCGCTTTCAATTTTGATCAATTTATCTTAGCTAACCGTTTGACACGCTGTATGCTTCATTCTGGGTACAAGCTATTCTCAATCTGCTTGATTTTCAATTTGATAAGGTCTTCAAGCTGTTCTCTTGACCCGCTTTTTCCTTATTTCAAGCAGTCGACTCGTTTTAAAGTTCAAACTTATTTTGAGCTGCCCTCTTAGCCCGCTTAATCTTCAATACGATAAGGTAATTAAGCTTTCTTCTCGACTCGCTTTTTCCAAGTTCCAAGCTGTACTTTGAACTTGCTTTAAAGTTCAATCTACGCCCAAGCTGCCCTCTCAAAGCACATGATTATCAAATTGATAAGATGATTAAGCTGTCCTCTCGACTCGTTTTCAAGTCCAACCTTACCGCAAACTGTCCTCTCGACGCGCTTGATTTTCAATTCGATAAAAAATTATAGCTTTTCGACCCGTTTTAATATTTAATCTTATCTCAAGCCGTCCTCTCAATCCACATGTTTTGTAATACAGTAAGATAATTAAGATGTCCTCTCGACTCGCTTTTTTCCAGTTCCAAGATGTCCTCTCGACTCGCTTCAAACGTCAATCTTATCGCCAGCTGTTCTCTCAACCCGCTTAGTTTTCATTATGATAAGATAATTAAGCTTTCTTCTCGAATCCTTTTTTTTCCAAGTTCCAAGCTGTGTTCTAGACTTGCTTTAAAGTCCAATCTTAGCTCAAGCTCCTCTCGACTAGTTTTTTTCAAGTTCCAAAGTGTCCTGTCGACTCGCTTTAAGATTCAATCTTAGCTCAAGCTGTCCTCTCAACCCGCCTGTTTTTTTAATTAGATAAGATACAGAAGCTGTCCTCTAGATTCGCTTTTTTTAAGTTCCAAAGTGACCTCTCGACTCGTTTCAAGATTTAATCTTAGCTCAAGCTGTCCTCTCAATTCGCTCGACTTTTTTCAAATTCCAAGCTGTCCTTTCGATTAGATTTAAGGGTCAATCTTGTCTCAAGCTGTCCTCTCAATCCACATGATTTTCGATTTGATAAGACAATTAAGCTGCACTCTCGACTCACTTCAAGATTCAACCTTAGCTCAAGCTGTCTTCCAACTTGCTTGGTTTTTAATTTGATAAGATAATTAAGCTGTCCTCTCAACTCGCTTGGTATTTAATTTGATAATCCTCTCGACCCGCCTTTCCAAGTTTTAAACTGTCCTTTCAACTCGCTCCAAAGTCCTATCCAGCTTCCCTCTCAACGCGTTTGAGATATTAACACGTTCGTCGCCACGGCACCCATATTCGGGTGACGAGTGTATTTCCTGGGGGTCCCCGTCACATCAAAAAGCGTGTGACGCTCTTTTACTTGAGTTTACCGCTCAGCTTCGCCACACGTTTCAAATATGGGAGTTCTCCCTCTTTGCTTTCTCTCTCTGAAAATTTCTTTGGGCCCGGCTAGTAAAACTACCAAAATGAGCGTGGCAACGAACGTGTTAACCTTCCCATGCCGTTCGGGTCAATATGACCCGAAGCGCACATTTAAAATCTCTTTATCATCATTCCAATATACTGAAGAACTATGAATTTTGACAGACCAAGTATGTTCTATGAAAATAATGATCAAATTAACGTCAAAAAATTGAAATTTGAGTTTTGAAAATCGGTTCTTTGGGAAATGAAATACAGCTAAGCAAAGCAAAAAATGGATATCGTTTTTTTAAAGTTAGATTTTTTTCTACCGGAAGATCTGAGATAGCGGTCAAAACTTTCATTGGACCCCAACATATCTATACACTGTCAAATAGATGGATTCTTGACGATTTCAAACATCAATGAAACACTTAAATACAGAAAAGCTGTCAAAAGTTATGAGCATTTTAAAAATAAAATTGATTTTTCGGCCTTTTTACTTTCTGAACCAGTTTCTGATAACTTGGTAATACACATCGACTTTATTTTGAAATTTTGAGTAATAAGAACAAATTACCTTCACAATGAATATAATATCATCAAAATCGGTTAACATTTACAGCCAGGAGAACGAAATCAAACTACAACTCAAATTTCCCCGAAACGGATATTTTGCGAACGGCATGGGAAGGTTAAAGCTGTCCGCTCGACACGCTTTTCACTAATTTCAAGCTGTCCTCTCAATTCGCTTAAGGTTTAATCTTATTTCAAACTTTCTTATCAACTCGCTTGATTTTTAATTCAATGAGATATTATTGGTTGTTTCCGACGGCAAATTTCACAATTCTCTAGTTTGACAGAATTTCCTCTATAAATTTCAAATAGCCCTAAATTTAAACCCTTCGTTTTGATTATTTTTATAAACTTCAAGAAAAATCAGCATCACTTTTCACCAAAATCTACTTCTCACACAATTTCTAATTAAATTACTCATTTTAGCATCAACCAATGAGTGGTAAGTTTATTGAATTTTGTCGATCGGATCAAGATGGGGAGTTGACATCTTGGTTCCAAGAAAGTTTTAAAAAGGGCCACCCAACGTAGATACTCTTAAATGTGCATCTTTAAACGCTTTCCATAAAATGAAAAATCTAGAAGCATTAAAACGTTTAATAGCTATAGGTACATGTAAAGAACACGACTCTATTTTATCCAGTCAGGTCAGGTGTGGGTGGGCTGAGTGCACACAAACAAAAGAACACAGAAAGCTTAAAAGAAAAGTTGCCTTCATTCACGTAAACAAATCTCGACGAAAAATGGGAACTGGGACCCGCATTTCAGGAATCAGTTCTCTGTCGGAGATGTTGGAGTGAGCGAGGCTATTCATAAAGTGCAAAGATCAGATCGGATGGAATTTTTAATTTTCATTCATAAAACCAACTATCGTGTGAGGGTTGCCTTAACTAGCAGATCCATTCATGCCGTTGCCGACGACTTTGGTGACGTTGTAAAATGTTAAAGTTTATGTTGGGGCAGCTAGACGATTTTTTCGATGGTATTTGATGGTTGCTTTCAATGGGGGGAAACCTTCAAGTGCTCCAAATATTTACTCGACCAGCGCAGGCAGCCAGTAATACATTTCGGCACCAAAGGACACCAAAGAAATTTCTTGAATGGAATGTCATTTCTTTCCACGTTGTTTTCACCGACCGGAGTCCAGCTCGACAGGACCAAATCGGTGGAGCCCTTCGTCCCGTTTTTGTGATTTTTACAGTGAGTAAGCTGATTTCCGGCTCTTTTGTTAGGCATTTGAACTGGTAACAAAGGCTATTCAAAGTAGTCATTCAACGGTTGGTTAGGCCACAGAATGTGCGATAGGTCAACCAGTTCTCTGAGGATGGCTCTTTGTAAATGAAAGAAGAAGACGAACGGAAAACTTCTTCAAAACAGTTAAAATTGGATTTTATTTTTTTCAGTTCTATACAAAACAAAGTCCACAACGATGCAATAAAATGCAAAAAATTCTGATAAATGCCGACTGTAATCTTCTTTTTCTTCTTCTTTAACTAACATAGCCAAACATGTAAGCATCTTGGAAAACGAAAGACTTGCGTCCTTCATTTGTCTTTTTAACTTAATCTCCGTTACATGTAAATATGCATTGCAAAGATTACTACGGCCAAGGCAACCATGTGATGAAAACCGTAAAAGATACTGGAACAGGGGGAGGAACCTTTAAAATGTTGGATCTCACCAAATAGTTTATCTTCAACATGACACGCTTCGCTGATCCGGAACCATCTAAAATTGGCAGGAGCTAGGCTAATCATGATTTGATATCGGAACCTACTGCAACGGAAGTTTCTGAAGCTGATTTGTTTCTTCCCACATCCTGTAGTTTTTTTATTGGCAAACTTCACAATTTTATACACCTTTGCGGTTATTTTCAACTCGATTTCATACTGTTTTTTTTTTTCTTATTTAAACTTTTTCTTGCTCAGTTAGAACGACTTTTTTCACGGAGCCAAAATATTTTGACGTCCGCGCGAGCCAACGCCTACTCGAACTCTCTGATAAATGTTGACCGTATTATTTCACAAATTTCTTAGCCTTTTTAGTAAATTTATCACAGCCTTTACTTATCAAGCAGAACAAGTTTCGAAATATTAATATTAAAATGGTCTTTTGCATGAGTTGAGCGATACAATATGACGCATCTGGTCTCTTTTCGCTCGTTATTTACAACAAATATTACAATAAAAAAAATTAGAGAAAATTAGTTAGTTAATATCAACAAGATTTCTAACGTCAACCGTTGACATTTCAAACAGTTTTTAAACTTCAATCGAAGCTTTTGATGAACCATCATCAAAAATTTATTCGCAAACAATTTATTGAAACGAAACTTCAAATTGAGGGTCGTCAACAGCGAAAGCGTGGGAACTGTCAACGCAGAGCTGCGAAAAACTTTCTATAATCATATTCATCCCCGCGGCACTTAGTTCTCGATTACTTCCAATCGAAACTTTTCCACGCGCCACTATTATAGAATAATTTCCAACTGGCGACAGGCACCCGACCCCAGACATGCTAACAGAAAACTTCGAACGGGTGGGTCATTGTAAAATTATTCCTCAGAATTTATTCCCACTCCATATTTTTGACTTAGCCGAACATTTGAATCCTTTCGTTGAGCACTCAACAAAATCTTTGAAAGTTTCAAACATGAAAACTTCAATGAATTGAAACCCCTTCAGCTTGAATTCAAAAGCAGTGTTGGTCTAAATTCTCTACCAATTTGTCATCGATTAAACTTTAAAGAGTTCACACCGAGACATCAGAATTCAAGAAAGGACCGAAAATCTTTGCTTCCAACTACCAAAATCCGTTCATGCAAATATCCCAAGGATCAATTTCTGTTGACGGGAATGGTTAGGTATTTTACTTTATTTTATGCTAGGCAACGATCCGACAGATTTGGGTTTGGGTGAGCCGGCGTCAGTTGCTATATTTCATTACGAAATTAATTTCTCCCAGTACGTTCATTTAGCACCCTCTCCATCTGGGACCCTAAATTTCTCCCATTTTTCGGTCACCGGAGCCATTTTCAATAGATTAGTCAATTTGTCGTTCACGGCGGGTTATAAGGACAACACCCAAAGAAGAGGTTACTAAATTGAAATGCCGAACGGATCTAACTATATACCGAAAATGCACTGAAATGTGCAGTGCGCCAAATATGATATGATTGCTTTCCCGTCACTGGCATAAAGGCTCGAGCTCTCAGGCAAAATTATGCAGGACCACTACAAACAAACATTCTAGCGAAACAAGAAAAAGATTTTAGAGGAATTTCATCCTACTGGATAATTCATCCCAGAAAAAAGAAAATAAAAAAAAAACTGCTGTCGGTGAGAATTGAACCCACAACAATTTTCTACTCTCACCTTACCCATCCGAAGGCATAATCAGTGTACAATCTAAGGCCGATTAAGATCGAGGGTTAATTGTCGTGGTAGCATTCTTGCCTTTTTTTGTCATTTTTGTCATTTTTGTCATTTTTGTCATTTTTGTCATTTATGTAATTTTGTCATTGTTATCATTTTTGTAATTTTTGTAATTTTTGTAATTTTTGTAATTTTTGTGATTTTTGTAATTTTTGTAATTTTTGTAATTTTTGTAATTTTTGTAATTTTTGTAATTTTTGTAATTTTTGTAATTTTTGTAATTTTTGTAATTTTTGTAATTTTTGTAATTTTTGTCATATTTGTAATTTTTGTCATTTTTGTCATTTTTGTCATTTTTGTCATTTTTGTCATTTTTGTCATTTTTGTCATTTTTGTCATTTTTGTCATTTTTGTCATTTTTGTCATTTTTGTCATTTTTGTCATTTTTGTCATTTTTGTCATTTTTGTCATTTTTGTCATTTTTGTCATTTTTGTCATTTTTGTCATTTTTGTCATTTTTGTCATTTTTGTCATTTTTGTCATTTTTGTCATTTTTGTCATTTTTGTCATTTTTGTCATTTTTGTCATTTTTGTCATTTTGTCATTTTTGTCATTTTTGTCATTTTTGTCATTTTTGTCATTTTTGTCATTTTTGTCATTTTTGTCATTTTTGTCATTTTTATCATTTTTGTCATTTTTGTCATTTTTGTCATTTTTGTCATTTTTGTCATTTTTGTCATTTTTGTCATTTTTGTCATTTTTGTCATTTTTGTCATTTTTGTCATTTTTGTCATTTTTGTCATTTTTGTCATTTTTGTCATTTTTGTCATTTTTGTCATTTTTGTCGTTTTTGTCATTTTTGTCATTTTTGTCATTTTTGTCATTTTTGTCATTTTTGTCATTTTTGTCATTTTTGTCATTTTTGTCATTTTTGTCATTTTTGTCATTTTTGTCATTTTTGTCATTTTTGTCATTTTTGTCATTTTTGTCATTTTTGTCATTTTTGTCATTTTTGTCATTTTTGTCATTTTTGTCATTTTTGTCATTTTTGTCATTTTTGTCATTTTTGTCATTTTTGTCATTTTTGTCATTTTTGTCATTTTTGTCATTTTTGTCATTTTTGTTTTTTTTTGTCATTTTTGTCATTTTTGTCATTTTTGTCATTTTTGTCATTTTTATCATTTTTGTCATTTTTGTCATTTTTGTCATTTTTGTCATTTTTGTCATTTTTGTCATTTTTGTCATTTTTGTCATTTTTGTCATTTTTGTCATTTTTGTCATTTTTGTCATTTTTGTCATTTTTGTCATTTTTGTCATTTTTGTCAATTTTGTCATTTTTGTCATTTTTGTCATTTTTGTCATTTTTGTCATTTTTGTCATTTTTGTCAATTTTGTCAATTTTGTCAATTTTGTCATTTTTGTCATTTTTGTCATTTTTGTCATTTTTGTCATTTTTGTCATTTTTGTCATTTTGTCATTTTTGTCATTTTGGTCATTTTTGTCATTTTTGTCATTTTTGTCATTTTTGTCATTTTTGTCATTTTTGTCATTTTTGTCATTTTTGTCATTTTTGTCATTTTTGTCATTTTTGTCATTTTTGTCATTTTTGTCATTTTTGTCATTTTTGTCATTTTTGTCATTTTTGTCATTTTTGTCATTTTTGTCATTTTTGTCATTTTTGTCATTTTTGTCATTTATGTCATTTTTGTCATTTTTGTCATTTTTGTCATTTTTGTCATTTTTGTAATTTTTGTAATTTTTGTAATTTTTGTAATTTTTGTCATATTTGTAATTTTTGTCATTTTTGTCATTTTTGTCATTTTTGTCATTTTTGTCATTTTTGTCATTTTTGTCATTTTTGTCATTTTTGTCATTTTTGTCATTTTTGTCATTTTTGTCATTTTTGTCATTTTTGTCATTTTTGTCATTTTTGTCATTTTTGTCATTTTTGTCATTTTTGTCATTTTTGTCATTTTTGTCATTTTTGTCATTTTTGTCATTTTTGTCATTTTTGTCATTTTTGTCATTTTTGTCATTTTTGTCATTTTTGTCATTTTTGTCATTTTTGTCATTTTTGTCATTTTTGTCATTTTTGTCATTTTTGTCATTTTTGTCATTTTTGTCATTTTTGTCATTTTTGTCATTTTTGTCATTTTTGTCATTTTTGTCATTTTTGTCATTTTTGTCATTTTTGTCATTTTTGTCATTTTTGTCATTTTTGTCATTTTTGTCATTTTTGTCATTTTTGTCATTTTTGTCATTTTTGTCATTTTTGTCATTTTTGTCATTTTTGTCATTTTTGTCATTTTTGTCATTTTTGTCATTTTTGTCATTTTTGTCATTTTTGTCATTTTTGTCATTTTTGTCATTTTTGTCATTTTTGTCATTTTTGACATTTTTGTCATTTTTGTCATTTTTGTCATTTTTGTCATTTTTGTCATTTTTGTCATTTTTGTCATTTTTGTCATTTTGTCATTTTTGTCATTTTTGTCATTTTTGTCATTTTTGTCATTTTTGTCATTTTTGTCATTTTTGTCATTTTGTCATTTTGTCATTTTTGTCATTTTTGTCTTTTGTCATTTTTGTCATTTTTGTCATTTTTGTCATTTTTGTCATTTTTGTCATTTTTGTCATTTTTGTCATTTTTGTCATTTTTGTCATTTTTGTCATTTTTGTCATTTTTGTCATTTTTGTCATTTTTGTCATTTTGTCATTTTTGTCATTTTGTCATTTTTGTCATTTTTGTCATTTTGTCATTTTTGTCATTTTTGTCATTTTTGTCATTTTTGTCATTTTTGTCATTTTTGTCATTTTTGTCATTTTTGTCATTTTTGTCATTTTTGTCATTTTTGTCATTTTTGTCATTTTTGTCATTTTTGTCATTTTTGTCATTTTGTCATTTTTGTCATTTTTGTCATTTTTTGTCATTTTTGTCATTTTTGTCATTTTGTCATTTTTGTCATTTTTGTCATTTTTGTCATTTTTGTCATTTTTGTCATTTTTGTCATTTTTGTCATTTTTGTCATTTTTGTCATTTTTGTCATTTTTGTCATTTTTGTCATTTTTGTCATTTTTGTCATTTTTGTCATTTTTGTCATTTTTGTCATTTTTGTCATTTTTGTCATTTTTGTCATTTTTGTCATTTTTGTCATTTTTGTCATTTTTGTCATTTTTGTCATTTTTGTCATTTTTGTCATTTTTGTCATTTTTGTCATTTTTGTCATTTTTGTCATTTTTGTCAATTTTGTCAATTTTGTCAATTTTGTCATTTTTGTCATTTTTGTCATTTTGTCATTTTTGTCATTTTTGTCATTTTTGTCATTTTTGTCATTTTTGTCATTTTTGTCATTTTTGTCATTTTTGTCATTTTTGTCATTTTTGTCATTTTTGTCATTTTTGTCATTTTTGTCATTTTTGTCATTTTTGTCATTTTTGTCATTTTTGTCATTTTTGTCATTTTTGTCATTTTTGTCATTTTTGTCATTTTTGTCATTTTTGTCATTTTTGTCATTTTTGTCATTTTTGTCATTTTTGTCATTTTTGTCATTTTTGTCATTTTTGTCATTTTTGTCATTTTTGTCATTTTTGTCATTTTTGTCATTTTTGTCATTTTTGTCATTTTTGTCATTTTTGTCATTTTTGTCATTTTTGTCATTTTTGTCATTTTTGTCATTTTTGTCATTTTTGTCATTTTTGTCATTTTTGTCATTTTTGTCGTTTTTGTCATTTTTACCATTTTGGTAATGTTTATCATTTTAGTCATTTTTGCGAGAATGCGCCTTCTGGATTCGCTTGATAGCTTGAAGCAGCATCAGGGCTGGCATGCAAAAGCCGTCAACCGAAAACTGTTGCGCTACACCGAAAATAATTTTCACTTTAAAGGTAAGTGACATCTGGAGTGAATTTGCGCCATACGTAAATTCATGTGAATTTTAAGTGACCGGTCAAGTGAAATCACTTAAGTGAGCGATCAAGTGAATTTCAAGTGAATGGCAAAGTCAATTTCAAATGTTTGCTCAGGTCATTAATATCTTTCAATTGTAGTGGTTTTTAGGTGAAATTTCGGAATATCAAACATTAATCAACTTTGTTTCTACAAAACAATTATTTATTAAAAATACAACGTAAAAAACGTCACTTTTTCTTCTTCAAAAAGATTTTTCGGCTTCGAAAAATCATTGACTTACTCACTTTGACGAGACATTCGGGTTGATCTTTTCTGAAATAATAATTAAAAAATAAAATAAATTTAACTAGTATTTTTTGTTTTGCATGATACTTACTTTAATTGCATTTGAATATTTCCAAAATAAATCATCATCGGAAAACGTATCCGAAACCTGATTGCTTTAAAAAGGGTCTCTGCGACGTGTTAACCGGTTCACACGATGTTTCTGTCGGTCGACCTATGGAAAATATCATTGTTTTATAACATATAAATTACTTTAATTCTGCATCTACCAACTCAAACAAACCTCTGTTGTTTCTTTTCCAAACAACAATGAAACAATCAATACTGACATTGTTGACATTCGCTATGCAAAAAATCACTTGAATTTTAAGTGATGGGCAAGTGAATATTGGCTTAAGTGACCGGTCAAGTGGATTTCAAGTGAGCATCGAAGACATTCAATGCCGGTCACCTAAAACTCAAGTGATGAGCTAGTGTATATTGATTCGGTCACTTAAAACTTAAGTGAGAGGCAAGTGAAATGTACATGAGCCACTTGAAATGAAGAAATTCACTGCGTTTTCACTTTTAAGTGATTCTTCTAGTGTTTTTTAAGTGTGAATTTGGGTTCAGTGTACTTAAATTTGTGCGAATGAGCGTGCAAACTTCCAACCCCAGTTCACTCCTCATTTCTTACCAAACTCTTTCAACCAACCAAAGTCATAGCTGCCAGCCGGTCCCAATTTTGCTTGTCCCAAAAATGAACCCTCCCTACACAAAAAAAAACATCATCCGCTCTGGGACTCCCATTGCAGTAATTAATGTTTGAATATGTTAAAAGTTAATTTAGAAATTTATTACCGTCGCCTTCGACCGACGCGGGGTTGCCTTCTGGTGGAAGGGGACTGTGGCACGAGTGCCAAATTGACAAGTGCGTTTGGGTATCAGCAGCGTTGTGAACGTGTGTAGTGAAAAGCTTATGAGGGTGTTGAGTTTTTTTTTCAGTGACGCGAATCCAGAGAATTTTGTGTTTTATTTTTGTTTTGGTCCCCCTCCAATTTTCAGGTGATCCTGTGATTGAGTTCCCCTTCAGATTTATTTCTAGCCCAAAAATTTTAAATTAAATCAATGAAATGATAAACCGAGAAGTTGTGGTTAGTCCTTGTGGAGTATGTCTCTCATTGCAAGATATTGAAGAAGTAAACTTTTTTTTCATCACTACACCCATAGAAGAGGTTTCAAAAATTTAATGCCTTTTTAACAAATATTTGTGCCGAAAAATGCGGATTTGTTTTTTTTCTAGACATATGCTATGCGGTTGTGCTGGGAGGGCAATGCGAATTATTAGAAATCATGTTAATGCCATTCCAGCATAGAATCTTATACCGGTAATTCCACATCCAAGGAAGTTCATTATTGGAGTAGAGTCTGATTTGTGGGTGTACTTAAGTTTAACTCCAAATTTGACCTTAGTCTGTTTCTACGTATGTTTTTCGCATTACATGAGCGATACTGGACTTTCAAGTAAACATTAAATTTTTTAAAACACCGAACAGCGTAAAATACATTTTACCAGAGGGAAGGAATTTTCTTCAAGCTAGTTTATCAATCAATGACATCATCGTTCGAATCTGTTTAACCTGAAAAGATCAATACACAGGTCAACAGTTTAATCTGCAATGCCATCGCTCATAGCAATACCGTACCTCATTAATATGACACAATACACATTGTTACAATATCAAAATTATAATCAGTAACATCAACCCTCAATTTCACAACAACAAACCTCCCAATCCTGTTAATTCGAGCCCTTTCGTCCCCTGCAATCCATTTAGCACTGCCCAAAATCAGGTCATTTCGAAATCGTGCATGCGTGCGTGCGAAAATAATGTCATCATCGCATCAACAACCGGGAGCGAGGGCGTCCTGCGATGAAAAGCAGGATTAATGAGATGCCGAAACAGTAGTGTCGTATCCTGCTGGATATTTTCGTGTTTTTCTCTGGTTTTTTTTCCATAGGTATACTTATTCATGACAACCCGTGAAGCGTAAACGAGCGACATAATAAAGAAAAATTAAACATAAAATACTTATCACATATTCCTGACGCCCCGATGCCGAAGCACTGGCACACAATTTTTTTCCCAATGGAAAGGGTTTTGTCAAACCAGAACCACCCAAAAATGGATTGTTTACCAGTTTTAATGTCCCTTAGCGCTCTCTGCCTGTTTATGGCTGTCTAAAAATATTGAAATTGATTGTTGAAATGGCTGTTGTTGAGCAGTGTAGTCATTCTAGTTTCATAACCTTAGATATATCCTATTTACAAACATTAAAGTTAATTCGGCTTGATGTATGACGACAGCTCCACATGATACCGGCTACAGAAAATGGCTTCTTGAAATAGGAAAAAAAAACAATTAACTCTAGCTATGTTAGACAATTCTAATAACTAGTTGCTCGAAAAAACGCGTCACAGAAGTTCTTTTACGGAAACTTTTCGGAAGTAAATCTGTGGTTGGGCTTCAACATTTTATTCAACCGTCCTTCAAACATCGGATCAAGTGAAACTTGATGGTGCGTTAGAATACATGTCCTCTGCTGCTATTTTTCTTCCTGGAAAACAGTGTTGCCGATTTTCTGACGATCACATGCTTTGAGATATTCACGCAATTGAACATTTCCTTGACTGCATTTCAATGCTGGCAAGATTTTTTGAATAAAATCGACTGTCTATAGGCAATGCAAGGCGTTAGGATAACAAAACAAACCAATATAACTCACAGTGATATTCCAAAAAAAATACTCGCATCACTGCTAGAAATACAAGCCAACAGCATAAAGCAACCCTACCGGAACGTCATCCGTCGAATGTGACCCGGCTGCGTATCCATCTTTGTATGGTGGTTTGCTTTCTGGGTCACTTCCGTTCCGTCCGACCCGTCCGTCGCTTGACGGTCGTTTCGGTTTGACGGGGCGCTCGGCAACGCATTATTATGTTTGACAAGGTGTGCGCAGGGAGTTCTGTGGGTTTGTTTGTTCTTTTATTTTAGTCATTTTACAAGGGGTTGGTGGGTAAAGATTATGAAAACTTTTTTCCAACCAATCTTCTCACTCGAAAGAAAAGGGGAGCACAATAAGCCAAACCCGGATGTGGCTTTTGATCCACAAACATAAGCGATTGAAAAGTTTGAGGTAAAGTTTTCATTTGTTTTCCACCCCTATTACCTGAAGACATTGCGATTCTATTCAAGAAGGTGCGGTTGGATATTGTAAGCTTATTTATGCTCGATAGCCTCTTGATACAGATATTTTTCGTTACAGAAATATAACTCCTAAAACAAAAATGATTTTGAAAATTAATTCTCAATCTACCAGTTCATATACAATCAACTATGTTCGGAATTGTTATAACGCGTTACTTATTAAGATGTGAACGCCAGCGGCGATGATTCGATTTGTGAGCGCCGGCATTTACCTCGCAACACAACCGCATTGCGTATGAGTGAAAGATCTGGCGAACGTGGGGTGCCCGAGAAATTGGAGAACGGTTGCCATGGACCGAGTGAATTTTAGGAATTATGTTCGTCAAGTTATGTCGTTAGACGGAATACTATGTAAATAAAATATATAAATGAGTGAAAGAAACAAAATAAGAATGTTTGCATGTCTCTCTTCCTATCCCATCACAAGATAAAGGAGGATGGAAACAAACGCCAGGCAGCCAGCGAGACTGTACTTGAATGAATTGGTCCTCTCGGTCAATGTTGTGCGTATGTATGTAAGCGGCTTTAAGAAAATAGCAGAGAAAATAAACATTCCTTTGTATCAAACCTCCCCAAGCTTTCCGGTTGTGCGTGTGAATGTAACTGCCTGCTTACCAGGCTACCTCTTAAGAAAGCAAAAAAACAGTCTTCGTTTCCAATTCCCTTTTCCATCTTAAGACAATAGTGGCTAACCCCCGGCCAAACGCCAGACACTGTGGGGTTTTTGTGATTGTTCATGGTAGGAAGTCTATGCCGAGAAATCACCCAATCACGAGACCATAATACATCACTTAGACTGAACTTACTTGTTCAACTACTGACACCCGAAAGAAGGAGGCGACGTCGACGAGAGAGACCAATGGCTAACATCAGGATGTATTCGTACGCGCCACACACGGTCAATGTAATCTATGCAGTATGTGGCTGCTGGTTAACTCGTGCACCGCACATCTCCCTTTCTCTCTAGGAAAAAAAGAGCGAAAAACTCCTGACACAATAACTCAAGAGAAAAAAATATTCGCAGCTATGTACTAAATATTGTCTTTAAAATCATTTTAAATCTACGTAACAAAGGTAACTTCCATTCACTTCACAACACTCAATTTTGCTTCTTTTATTGAATGTTCCAAAGGATGGATACCAATGGAAGGAATCACGAGTACATTCACGATTTCAATCGGGATTTTTCGTTCAAAATTAGCGCCTTTGAGTATGGAATGAATTCCCGAACGGTAGACAATATGCATAACAACAACTTGCCTAATAGTGCACTAATCAAAAGCGCACGAATCAGCACTAATGTATTTAAAGAATGAAAGCAACTTTGGTGTGCTTTCTCAGCATAAAATCGAAAATTTTGAATAATCCAACTTAAAATTGTGAGCATTTGTCATGTAAGACACATATCTTGCAACAAATTGGCGGAATTTAAACAACCAAAACATCACTGTTTTCGAATAAATGACGATTGTTTTTACAATTTTGAAAATTTTTCTCAATGTACTGGCGTTGCAAGATATGGTAACCCTATTTTACACGCCTTTCTATTGCTAAACAGGAGGACTCTCATCTGGCTCTGTTTCTGTGTAAACAGGCAAACTATCAGCGTCCTCTCGTCAAACCTTTTCCTCGTTCATCGCCCAAAAAAATCTTAGAGCGTGAAAGTTAAGCGAGAGAGCTCTAGATTTACAACGCGTGGCGAAACTGAGCGGATACCTTGTATATGGGAGCCGTCACCCGTATATGGGTCCCATGGCTACGAACGTGTTAATCAATTTTCCATCTCGCTTTTTATTTGCCTTCAAAGGGAACTCTCAGTACGCTTTCTCTTTGTTACTATTATCATTATCGAACACATTTTCTTGATGGCGTAGGTACTATCGCTTTTCATTTCTTTTTTTTTTTGTAGCAAACTAACTACACGCACACCCATGTAACTTATCGAAAAATCTTCCTATTAGAATATTTTGACAGTTCTACACGAACACCACCTTAGTAGGAGGCCTCAGCCCTAACCTCAAACCATGGGAGAACAGAATTGATTTTTTAGAAAGGCGCACGATAAACGCGATTATCTGGAACTAATATTGACACATTCGCCCTGTGGAAAAGCGATACACAGATGTTCGTGTTTTGATTGTTTTGGGTGTTCAAGGGAGCCAAGTGCATTGATATTTGGAAAAAGGAAAATTATTATATTTTTTACTTGCATTGTTATTATAAAAAAAACTTTTCATGAGTACTGAGAATTTGCCACTTTCCCGTATATTTCTAATCGAATGTGAAAATAAACGCATCATTTATCTGAACGAAATTATGTGGATATGTTCAAAATAAGCAGAGCATGTAGGTGATTATTTTCAAAGTCAACATAGACGGAGCTTCCATTAATTTACTTGTTTGTAACAGTGAATGATTTTCCATTCGTTAAGAAGTTAGAAACAACTCTTGTTTAATCCACCAAGCAGTGCACGAAATATATTTTTATTTTTATATTTTAGATGTTTTGAATTCGCCTTGAAAATTCATTAGCGAAAAATTCCTTATCTTCAACCATTTAGAGACGCCCCGTGATGAATTCAAACGTTTAGCTGTTGATAGTTAGAAAATTTAATCGATTTAGAAATATTATAATTAGTTTATAACAAGTAAAAACTGATTTTAGTAACGCACCTAGCATCACTGGTGAGGCCGCCAGCAAATCCAAATTTGAGGTTATGGCTGAGGCCAATTTTTCGCCAATACTATCGTCCGTATATACCCTTATACGCTCAGTGCTGCTCCCTTCTGAGAAGAGGCATCATAACAGGCCACTAAGATAGCTTGTACAGTACACTCTCCATGGGGGTCAATTGTTTGAGTATTCAACAACGTCAACGTAAAATAACATACAAAATTATCAAAGCAACCGTTGTTCGTATTCGCACTGTTGGTATCAATTTCAACTTACCTACTTGTTTTTATGAACAAAAAGATTCCCAATTGAGCATTCAATAGATGATTTTCTTCTCGAACAGAGTAAAATAAGAAAAGCTGAGTTTCAATTCAAATTCAATTTAAGTGTTTTTCCGGTTACAATATTGGGTAACCAATTCGTCCGAAAAATCAATCAAAAGATATTTTTACCATTCAAAGTATTGTAGATGGCTCTGAAGTGCTGACTTCCAACATTTATACATTTTATGCTGATTTGTTTTTCCAAGACATACTTTGGTTACCATGGCTAGATGCATGAATCGATCTTGTTGCCTGAACTCTTTAGATGGCGTTGCCTACATTGAAGGTCCATAAAGAAGAATGATTGTTCGTGGCAAAGCCTTCTTAATTTTTTTGAAGCGACATTATCGTTACCGCCCGTTTACGCCTTTGGTTGTTTCGGCCCCTTTAGGGTTTCGAAATTTTTATGAACAATTCCTTCTGTGAAAAAAAAAATAAAAACGAATTTTGACATTTTTTAGTTTTTAATATGAAAATTGACAGATAGTTCAAAATTTTTTCGAAGCGCTTGTTCACATGAGATATATTTCAAAAATAAAGAAAGAAAAAAACACTGAATTTGTTAATAAAACAGTAAGATATGAATTGAATAATTTTTTAAATATTTGGTTTGAACGAGACAGACCCTTCACAAAAAAATTGCACATGTAAATCATACATTACTAGGCAGCTTCACTGCAAATTTCATCAATTTTTAATCGTGCGTTTGCAAGTTATTCACAAAAAAAGTATTGCATTTTTTCGAATACACTCCTTAAAGCTCGTATTTTTAGTTGGTTTGGAGTCCTCAAAAAACCATAATTGTAGCTTGGGCGAAGAATGCTCTCAAGTCCTCAATTTATTAAATTCCTTTTGACCCTCCAAAGCTGTTCGGGTCAATATGACCCGAAGCGCTCATTTCGAACATTCTTATCATCATTCCAATATACCGCAGAACTGATTTTTTTAGAGATATATCGAAGAATAGATGTTGTGATGGACCTGCAATATTGTATTAATCAATGTTACAGTTCGTTTATGCATGCAAAGCATAAACAAACTGTATATCGAACAAAATCCAATGTGAGGGCTCAGCGCAAGATGCTGACTCCGCACACAGTAAATTTTTGCCTCGGTTTCCAGCAAAAAAAATTCGTACGCTGAAGCAAGGTGAGACTCTATTTTACGAATTTTGGTTAGATTAATATAATTATTTTCACTTTCCTCTATATTCTAGCAACCAGACATAAGTCAAGGGTAAGTTTTTATTGGACAGATTTCATAAAAGGTACTAATCAGAACTCTTTTCTCAGGTGTCGAATGATCAACACTTTGGCACAAAGCTGCCACTCCAGGGCCGGTGTTGGAAAATTAAAAATAAAATAAATTCTTGGAAATAAATGCAAACATAATTTAAAAATGAAAGAAACAAATTCTTTTTCATTGCTCATTATATGCACAGGCAGTAATAAATATATAATTTAGAATTGAAATATAAATTGGGTACTAAATACAGCCGGATGTTTTGAAAGAAATTGCTGGCTTCCAGCAATCTGGATTGCTGATTTTCCAGCAATTTGAATTGCTGGAAACCAGCATTAACGTTTGCTGTTTTGTCCAGCAATTTAAATTGCTGGAAATTTAGCTGGAAAGTCAGCGGGACAAAAACCAGCAAAATTTTGCTGGTTTTCAGCAAAAAAAAATTTGCTGTGCACTTTCGGACTGTAGGGGAACTGAGGGTAAGACGCCCACATTAAGAAGAATCTTCTATTACTCGTAAATGAAGAATGCAATCCAGTAAATTTGACAATTGTTTTTTAAAGGGGACTGTTCTTCACCATAAATTTATAAACAGTAAAACCAATGAAATAAGTCATATTAATTAAATTAAGAAAGGCTTTCTGAAGTACGATTTCCATTTCGTTAGGGGCAAAGTGCGCATATGTGTGTACCTAAACGCGAAATTAAACTTTTATTACGTGTATACTGTACCCCTAATTGTTTGACAGGTAAAAACACTTGTATTTTATTTCAAAGATTGGAAAATGTATTGCTTCGCGCAGTGCTCCCAGATATACTGACATTCTTGTGAAAAGTAATTAAATCTTTAAGAAATTCAGCTATGTTCAACATTAAAATCATTAGAATCATAAGAATCATTTTTTGATGCCGTAATTCCTTATAGAAAATTTGAAAAATTGCAAGAAAAACTCCTTAAAAACTTTTGTTTCCGTTTTCGATAAATTTACGTGATATTAAATAACTTAGAAGGTCCACAAATGTTTATGAACGCATAAAAGTATAAATAGAACAGACTGGCATTTTCAAAAATGTTGAAAAATGTTTGATCAGTGTAATACTGATGGTGGCGCATCTTGCCCGCTCTGCGCATTTTTTTACCTAGTTCCCCTGCTATGTTCGGTCGGTCACCGCTCGCAGGGCTGTAAAAAGTACGAAATAGAATAGTCTAAATATACCAATGCTATGAAGTTATAAGTATTTCAAAAATCGAACTGTTTTTTCGGACTTTTTTTTTACTGGAACAGCTTCTGATTACCTGGTTATACATATCAACTTTATTTTGAAATATTAAGTATGTAAATAGAATAAACTACCGGAATAACATTACCGGCCAGGAGAACACCAACAAACTACATGTCTTATTTCCCCGTAAAGGATATTTTACAAACAGCTTTGGAAGGTAAAAATCATTTATAATTTTCAATTTCATACAAGTTTGTGAAGACTCTTCACCGGATCCAAAATATCTCGAAATCAGCCGGAAGTAACGGTTGAAAATCTATTTGCTTCAACGACAGAAAATTTATACGAAGCATGGGATGACCTACCTATTAAATTTGCTTTTACTAAGTTGCCACAATTTGTCATCCAGTATCATACCAGAGACGAAATCTGATTTATAGCCTAACGAAAAGGTCAATATACTCTCAATTCCCATAAACATTGCATGTTCTTCTTTGTGGCAGCTTCCTCATACTAATTTTGTCGATTGACGAAACCTTAAAGTACTCGTCCAGTAGTGGTGGCTCCAGAGAGTCGTTTTAACGGCACGAAATCAAATTCACAAAAAAGTTCTTTGTTGCAGCTCGGTTGAAATAAAAACATACTCGGAAACGTGACGAATCCGGGGGACGTTCAAATTTTACCCGACAAAATCAAAACCCGTCCTTCGTAGCATTGAACCACATTGTGTTGGGGCAATAGTCTGGCGACAAAGATCCTATCATTTTTGGCTCGTCGTCTACGTTTCGAGCGTTATTGAAACCATATTCGGCCAGCAGCGATCTGGCGCGTGCTTGCCATTTTTGCAGCTGCACAATTCCTCCTTTGGCTCAGACAAATTGGGTTGCATGCGTTGCATATATTCATGTAGTTCCAGAGTGTTGGTGTCGGTGTTTGGTGACATGCAATCTGACCCAGGGTCGAACAGAAATTGCCCTGACCAAGCTCCAGACTATGGACGTACTCATATTCCGGTGCTTGATTGGGACAAATAATAATCCATACCTCGGAGCCTAATAATCGTGGATTCCGGACCTTCTAGAGTTTCCCCCCGAACTTATTGTGGTCATGAGCAACTGGTACTCAAGCAATCACGCGGCTAAAGCTTCACTTTAAACAATCGTGCAAATTATTCCGCAGTCTAACCCACCCCCTTACATTTTTCGCTTGAATTTACTCAGAGCCACTTTCTTAACCCACACAGCATCGGGTGTGCTAGGGCACTTACTCCCCATGTAGGCAGTCTAATGGACATTTCAGGAACCGGTTCGCAAAACCACAAACTACCGAACCCGAACAGAAGCCGGAATCGACCAAACCTGCAGATGCAAAATAGGTAAGTACCGACAAACCTAGTACGTACGTACTGCGGCGAAACAAAACCAAACTGACTGAGGTCGTTTTCGAAATTGATTGCACAAAACGAGGCGCTTCCGTAATGTTGCAGCACCACCAGCAACTAATGGCAGTGTTTTACCGGATGATTTCTTGATTTCTTTTTTTTTGCCTAACTAAACGTGCTCAAGGGGAATTTGATTTTGAATGTCACGAAGACACAAAACGAACAATTTACGATTAAAAAATTTAATCGCATCCTATGTATGCAAGTTGCCTATACAAAGGCGTTTTGTCTTCATTCAAAGTGGTCTTTGTGCTAGTGTAATTTTGGGCGCAATTTGCAGCAAAAGCCTTTGGAAAAAAACATGGATAATCTTCACCCCATTAACGATAAGACAACATACCGAACTAATATTATTTTTTTATTTTTATTTTTTCCTAAATGCAACGGTTTACAGTTTATTGATTTAGAATTTTTAGAAGTCTTGAATTGATTGTAAAAATCTCCGGTCACGAAATAATAGAAATATCCAAAAAAAAATGCCCCGGATTATTGATTCAAATTTTGCATTCTATGCTAAATAAAGGGATATGCACTTATACAAATATACCATTAGATGACCCAAATGTGCAACTGGTCTGTAAAGGGGTGAACCGGGTTGATTTCGGTTCTGAGCCGGGCTTGAAATTTGCTGTCCTCATCGCGCCGGCAGGCCAGCAGTCGGCTCGATATATTTTTTATCGATTTGCCTGCTGCGAAATGTAGGAACGAAAATATTTATATATGTAGAACCTTTTTTTTTTGCTTCTCGTACCCAATACCATATGGCCGTCAAAATTTATCGATTTGCCACCGAGCGCCACATGTGATTGTATGTGGCACTTTTAGTTTTTGGGGGTAGCAGCCCGAACGAAAATCGGAGATTTGACATAGAAGTAATTTTAAATTTTGCTTTTTTAGAATATCACTTGAATTCGACTACGGAAAGAAAACTCGTATTTGTAGGGATGTTAAAGGGATTTGTAGGGATGATATGAAGGAATGTAAAATTAAGATGAAGTTAGTTTGATAAGTTTAAATTTTGTTTCGACCACCGATAAAAAAAAAGACTGATTAGCTTAAGGAGCGCAGTTTTTTAGTCTGCTGCTACGATTGTTTGTTTATGATTTGGTCACCGATGAAAAGACGGATTGGCTGAGGGAGCGCAGATTTTTAAGTATGCTGCTACAATTTTTTGCTTAAGATTTGTCACCAGTGAAAAGACGGGTAGGCTGAGGGAGCACAGATTTTCAAGGCTGCTGCAACGTTTGATTGTTTATTTCTTGGCCACCGGTAAAAAAGGCGGATTGGCTCAGGAAGCGCAGATTTTCAAGGCTGCTGCTACGATTATTTGCTTATGATTCGGGGACCAGTGAAAAGCCTGATTGCCTGAGAGAGCAGATATTCAAGGCTGCTGCTACGATTGTTTGTTTATAATTTGGCCATCGGTGAAAAACGGATTGGCTCAGGAAGTGTAGATTTTCAAGGATACTGCTATGATTTTTTGCTTTAGATTTGTCACCGGTGAAAAGACGGGTTGGCTGAGGAAGCGCAGATTTTGAAGACTGTTGGTTGCTACGAAAAAATTGTTTCTGATTCAGCCACTGGTGGAAAGACGGAAGCGCAGATTTTTAAGGCTGCTGCTACGATTGTTTGTTTATGATTTGGCCACCGATGAAAAGACGGATTGGCTGAGGGAGCGCAGATTTTTAAAGCTGCTGCTACAATTGTTTGTGTATGATTCGGCCACGGGTGAAGAAAACGGATTGGCTGAGAGAGCTCTAATTTCCAAGGCTGTTGCTACAAAAAAATTGTTTCTGATTCGACCACCGCACAGTGGTCCAAAATGCGAAAAACGTGATCGTTGCTTATAACTTTTTTAGGTCACATTTTAGCATATCGGTGTCTTCGGAGAAGCTTGTCAGTAGAATCAGCTCTATAATAAAAAAACTATTATTTTTCTGATTAATCCCCCGACAAGTGAGATAAAATTTCTAACTTTTCTGTTATAGGTTTAAGCTCTTTAATGTCTTCAACAAACTTGTTAAAAATCTAATTTCCTACAACTTTGTCTCAGATGCCAAGTTTCTAAAATAACTATTATCCGAGATATCGGCCAAA